>NW_027395279.1:7286730-7594423 GCF_027580225.2 Misgurnus anguillicaudatus
ATGTCGGCGTTCAGCACTGCAAAGGCGCGGACGTCGTTCCCGTAGAAACGACAGTCATCTCCGCAATCCAAGAGGGTTATGCTCTCACAGAGAGAACAAAAGCTCTCCACGAACGCAGCCTCGAAATGCTCGATGCCCAAGCACGAAGAGAGCGCTCGTGACCGTCACTGGAGTCCCTGTACTTCTCGCATCCAAGATCGCACAGTGAAAAAGCTATCATGAAAAGGACGCTGATCTCCGAATATACGAGAGAGTGGCTGTCTTTAAAAAGACACAGAGCTCTCACGTATCACTCTTTAGGGAAATCACTCTTTAGGTGCTCAGCTGATGATGCGCACAGGGAGAGACACCGCACACACTAAACTCAAACAAAAAAGATGCAGAGCAGTGGAATACTGCGAGCGTCCGCTGTGTTAGTACTGCTTGTCAATCAACTTCAGCAACCGTTCCCAGAAGAGCAGAGAGTAGCTTCTCAGTAGCAGATAATGCCGGCTTTCGAAGCGAAAAAGCTAATTTCCATATTTGCACCTGTGGCTTATACGGACCTGGCGGGGCGGCGCCAGCATTATGCAAATATCTCAATGCCAAGTTCATTGGCGTTTTAGTAGAGTACGAAGCAGATTGGTCTCTCTAAGCGAGTTCCCAATTCGTCGGTCACGACGTGACATCGTTTTAAAATTTTTTTTAGCGTGCGGCCCCCTTTGTGTATGGTGCATTTGTATGTGTCAAAAAATCCATTTTTCTTTTATGAATATTAAGTAAAGATGGCTTGTAAATTTCATATCATAAATAAATGCATCATTAGTAATACGTATTGCTAAGGACTTAATTTGGATAACTGAAAGGCTGTTTTTCTCAATATTTATATTTTGCTTTTATAATAACCACACATAAACATCATTCTCTCAAAAATACAAAGATGTACATACATGTTGCTCACAGGCTAGTTTGTGCTGAATAAAGTGTAATCTAACTTTTGGGGTTTTCCATGTATTAAAACGGATATGATAATACATAAGGACCTTAAGTGTTCATTATGGCTTAACAAAAGTTTCTAAATACAGAAAATAGCTTCTGAATAGGTAGGCTCGTAAACTTTACAGGTCAGGATGTCCAACCAGCCTAAAACTACAGTACAGCCATTCTTCGGCACTTGTCTATTTAATACATTTTACACTTGATTTAGGATTTATTAGCAAGCAACGTGCTTCTAACTACAGTTTGTAATTTTTAGTTCTAATCTCATCAGTTTGCAACGCAGTTTTCAAATGATTAATCAGGGAAACATTTGAATCAAGGAAGAGCAGGGTTGTAGTGACGGAAAAATGAAGCGTCATTAAAGCATTGAAAACTTACGGTTTTGAACTACAGTAAGACTCAAAGCTTCGAGATTGTCGAAAACAATACAACATAAAGCAGTCGCTTCTGAAAGAAGCTTCGTCTAACAAAGCAAGCAGCTGATGAAATTCAGATGAATTATGTGTTAAGCAATCATTACTGTTGAATTGTGTGCATTATTGCACTTCATTCTTTTATGCTTTTATATTAGATTATGTTTTTCAAATAGTTGATAAATAATGAATGAAGGGGGAAAACTCCTTGGCTGCATGCTTTCAGTATTAAATGTTTATATATTTTTTTATTTTACTATTCTATGTACTAAAAAAATGTTTGCACTTTCAAATGTGTAGTGTGTGTTGGCTATTTTACATATGTTTACAAAGTTGGCAAAGCTGTTAAGATTTTATTTTCTCTTTTTAGTGGTCTTGAGTTTTATACTGTGATGCTGCTATTTTGTTATTGGTATTGAGTTATATGTTTGATAATAAAAAGTTAAACTGGCAAAAACAAACTTTTTTCTCAGGGTCGGGGTGGGGATCATAAGGGAATTATGCTTAGGGCACCAAAATGACTAGTCACTGATTATGTGTACAAATAGCTTAGAGTACAAAATGTGTGTGAAGGGTCAATATAATAAATTATTTTTTCCAGATTCAAATGTGGCAATAAATTCCAGTATGAGTTAATGATTCGATACTGTATTGTACTGAATAATGTTCACGCGTGCACACAAACAAACAATGTATATATTATACTATCAGTATTATGTGGGACTAAAATGTGAATAAGTCAAAGAACCCAAAACCTCTGAGGTTCAAATGTTCTGACATGCAAAGCGAATATTATTAGAAGTTAATTGATGTATTTTGGTATGTTTACACTGAAGTAAACTACGTTTTTCCTGCAGCTATTAATGGTTTTATTTTATTCATAATTTTCAGCAATGTTTCCTTGATGTCTTATAGAATAAATGTGGCACCTTGTTTTCTAATTACCAATGTAACAGATTTAGAGCTTTCAGAAAGCACATGTTAATGTTATAATTAAGTGTCAAAGTAATGTACATATGGCAAAAAACGTACAGCTACAAGATAATACAATGTTTTTAAGTTAACATTTTGAGAATTGTTTTTTATGACAAGGCCCCCCTTACAAGTCTAGGATCGGCTCTGAAACTCATTGTAAAGTGTTAGTAAAAGGTTACTTACTGTAGATGCTACCTAAATTGTACTTGTGACAAAAAGACACATTCAAAAATTTGCTTAAACTAATGTTTATTTTATCTGCAAGTCAGAGAGCAAGGATTTTGTTTATAAGGCCTTGCAAGTGTCATCCAGGAGCTGTTTTTGCTATTAATTTCCTTAGTAATTTCACCTGATTATAATTCATGAAGTTTTCTTCATGCGAGTCAGATTTTATGTAACTTCTCTTATCTGAATTCTTATCAAACTAGTAAACAATTAACAGAAAATTATTTTTATAGATCTATATAACAGAAATATATACAACCTTCTTAAACATACAATATGTTTCATTACAATTTCAACTTTTTATTAACCAACTTCATTTTGTAATATTAAATTCATTTGTTTTATAGTGTGTTTTTGAATCTTTTTTAAAAAAAATGTAAGGCTTTCTCATTCCACAAGATGTCTCCACTGTAACCTGTGACTTCTATTAGCTCTCCATTTGACTCAATTTGTTGCATCCACCTGCAATGCCTCACCTATCTACTGTAACATTTTCCCTTTAAATGTAATACATAACTGTTAACCTAATAATAACAAGCCTCCCTAGTTAGTACACACAAACACTACATATGAAGAGTTTCGTTGCAAAACGAGATAACTCCGTTTTTAACATTTTTGTCAAAACATGTTTATTATTATGTTATCATGTTATTATTTTGTTTTATGGTGCTATTTAGCTGTATTTTTTTAAGTTATGAAGGTTTAAATCAAAACAAAACAACTGCAGTTGAATTGATATTAATTGGAATCCACAACCAAAAAATTTGATTTCTGAAAAATTGTCAAAATATATATTTATGTATATTTATGTATATTGTGTGTGTATATTTTGTGTGTGTATATTTTTTGTGTGTGTGTGTGTGTGTGTGTGTGTGTGTGTGTGTGTGTATGTGTGTGTGTGTGTGTGTGTACCTGGTAATTATCACGTTGTGGGGACCAATTGTCCCCACAAAGAAAGGAATACCAGTGTTTTTGTGACCTTGTGGGGACATTTTGATGTCCCCATGAGGAAACAAGCTTATAAACAGACCTGCAAACTCCTCAGAGTAAAAAAGGTGACAGGGTCGTGCGCCCCGGGGGGGTGGGGGGTGTATTTGTGGGGGGGTTACCCGCAGCTCTATTTTTTGTGATTTTAATATGATTCTGAGCGTGACTTAACAAAAATTTGCATACTTTAATCAAAAATCAATGTTAAAACATCCTTGAAGCTTAAGGAGAATGACACATTTAATATTTTACAAATGTTTTTATTTACAACTCACAGAAACGCCTGGAAGTGTTGTGAAGCATGACACTGAAATAAAAAAATAACAAGAGACAGAAATGGAAAAATATATCTATATTTTGCCGATGTTCGCGAAAGCTTCGTGCGACAGAACCACTTTGTCCTCAGCCGGTGTTTATGCAAGGTTGACGATGGCGGGCCATGGGGAATGGCAGTGAGTGCTCCACCAAAGTGCCCAGAACCATTGCCTGAAAGTAAATTAAAATCATTAAAATATAACCTTGCAAACTATCATACATAGGACTAATATGATAAAACAACGTGTCTCCATACTGTATGGCTGATATGCAGTGAATATCAACATACATTTCTGTTCAATAATTATAATAATAATGCATTTTATATGTAGGGCTCCTTACATTGAATAAACAGTCTCAAAGTGCTAGTGTTCATAATGTAAATTCAACTAACAACACAATGTAAAGATTTCATTGACAGACTTTGATGCCCTTTAAAATGTAGCCCTTTATTATACAGAAATTTGCTGTTGGTGTATTAGCCTAGGACAACACGCTCGACAGATTGTTTTATCTAAACAGCCCTATGTTGTTAAAAATTACTGTTTACCAGGTATAACTACAGCCACCAGGAATGAATAGGGCTAGGCTAAATCCTAACACATTCACAACGCGATGTACAAAGATTAAGTGCATGCATTGAAAAAAGATAGGTATGTATTAATTAGTCTAAGTTGAGGTAAGAACATAGTAAAATATTGAAAAACTGTGTTTTTTCCTTTAACATTACTCTCGCATCAGCTATGGTGTAAACAGTCACATTTACCCACATCACGAATGTTTGCCTGCGCAAGCGCGCACGCCAGCCACCGTAATGAAGTTACTCAGGGTAATGTTAGCTCAGAATTCGAGTAGTAGCCGTATATCTCGGAACTCAGGGCAGAGCACCCGGGTAACGATAAGCCTAGCTAACAATCGTCCTGCTAAGTTAGCTAACATTAGTCATTTTGCTCGATGCATAGGCAAACTTTATGCAAGGTCTACGTTTGTGCATTACTCGGCGTTGACTAGTTCCTAAAATACAATATAAGCGGTAGCTAACGCTAATTTAAATCAAGCAAACAAATAGTTGTTGTTTTTGCTCCAAAAAAAGTTGACTTACCTTGAATAAGATGGTTCCTTCACGTTAAAAGTGTCCATCAGACTCGCGTGGTAGCCAGGTGTGCCTCTCATCCAAAGGATCGCGCTGTCTTCAAGATTCTGAAGGAAGTGCTAAGATTCCGATTGGCCCAGAGAAAAGCAAATGCTAAGATTCCGATTGGCCCAGAGAAATGTCAATTATAAGAATTATCCAATAATGTTTGGCAATTCTAGCCCGCATGGCATTCAGATAGAGGCAGCCTCCCGACCCGACCCCCCCACCACCTCAAAAAAAAAAAAAAAAACTCTCCGGTTCTACGCGATTCACGTGAATGACCCAATTGGCCAAGAAAACGGCGATTGTCGCCGAAAAGCGACAAGTTTGCAGGTCTGTATAAATCAAACAAAATGATGTTTCTTGAAAATGTGAAGTAGTAGAAGGGTTTCTGTGATGGTTGGGGTTAGGGAATGGGGTAGGTAAGGGGAATGGAATATACAGTTTGTATGGTATAAAATGCATTACGTCTATGGAATGTCCCCACAAAACATGAAAACCAGAATGTGTGTGTGTGTGTGTGTGTGATTGTTTTCAGTTTTAGTATTAAGTAACTTCAGTACATTTTATGCATCATTACTACCTGTAATTACATAAATCACTTACACTTCACCACAAGCTTATTTTTGTTAATTAGTTAATGCATAAGCTAAAATTAACAAAATTTTGTAGAATTATTGTTCACTGTTAGTTCATGTTAGTTTACTAACACATTTATAACATCAAAAGTTGTTAACTAACATTATTACTAAATAATAATAAATTATATTGATCATTGTTAGTTCATGTAGGCAAATGCATTAACTAATACAACAATATAAGTGTTACAACAAAAGGAAAAAGTGCATCATTTTCATACAGTATTCATCAACTATAATAATATTCAGTTTAGATAGCACATATGAACTACTTCTATACATTGTAGACAGTATTTCGAATAAATATCTTAACTTGTTATTTTAATATTCATCATCTTTTGGTCTTCTTAGAGCCTCTGAAAGACAAAATATTAGAAATTATTAAGATAAACTATGAGAAGGTCAACATACTGTATTGTACAAGAACATATTGAATAACATCATATAAGAACATCCATCACTGTACAGTCAATCAGTGAATAACAAACACTGAATATTCACACAGAGTATGAATGCATAACTTCATGAACATAGCACAGTTAGTAAAAGTAAAGGTGCTATTAATGGTTCTTCATCATCATTGTTTGGCTTGGGTGAGATGTAAATCTGTTGGCAGACTGGCCAGATCAGTGTGATGAGTCCTGCAGTATTGTAACGCGTCCTCCCAGCTCTTTTTCTCTTTAACCACAATCAGTGTCCCACTTGTAGCAGAAGTAAGGAAATTGATAATTACAGGGCAAGTCATGCAAACTGCCGTTTTGAACTCGGGCACAGATGTCTTGGTTTGGATAGTTTGGTTGGTCTGCTCCCCAGATGATAAAACTGCTATTGCCTCCATCACTCCACTGCCAGTTGTTTGAGATCTGTCGCAGACCAACCCAGCTGGTTGTGTGTGAACCACTAACCCCACGTGCGTTGTTAATCACTGTATTTTCCTCCTGGCTGTCAGCACTGGACAGGTCTACATAGTAGTCTTTGCAGTGACTTTGAGCTTTTGTCCATGTCGTTGCATTACTAAAATAAAAGTCTTTTCTTTTCAGAGCTGTTGTCAGCTCATAATAAGCTAAGAGGAGAACAGCAAACATGACAATCTTCATCTCTTCTGTGAAGGGCGAGTCAGTGAACACTCCTAAAACACACTTTATACCGAATCATGTTGAGGCAAAATTTACATTTGTTAGTCAGTAATGTATGCAAATGATCACTTAAAATCCATACTGCAAATTTTTAAAAGAATATACTAGCAAAATATATTTCGTTACTAAAATAATTACTAAAATAATAAAAAATAATAAAACTATACAATAACAGCCTCATGCAAAGCATTCTGGGAACCAGAAACTATATCATCAAACTTTTTCTGTTTTTTTGCTTCAGATTTTGTTTCCTTTAATGTTTTGCTTGATGCTGTTTTTCTAGTTTTATTCTGTAAAGACAAAGACTTGTAAATGTTTAATGTTCATTTAACTTTGAACAAAACGTTGCCAGTAATAACATAAATTTAAATCTATGGTAAGTTACCGGCAACCCAGCTGCAAATTTCTACTGAATTGTTTTACAGTGCACCTGTGGTAAAGGCAGCACAAAAGTCGTTTACGGCATAAAGGCACAGAGGGACTGAAATGACAAACCCTCATCAGGTATTAATATTAACTATTATCATTTCCAAATAGGTGGTGTTTTAAAGAAATTACTGCATCCATAACAACAACAAATTTGACCTGCCTTAAAATGTTTAACACAATGTGATTTTGCATAATTTCTAATTAAATTTTAACATCAATTTAATCAATTTGTTAAATTGGTAAAAAAAGAAAAGTAATAACGAAAAACGTGGTTAATAACTGTAGTGCTTAAATTATTTCTTACAGGGTAGAAAAACACTTTCTCACATTATTCTGAAAATTATAAGGGTGTGAGGGTCCTCCAACATAAAATTTGCCTAGGGCCTTCAAATATCTAACCGGCCGTGTGTCACAGTAATGTCCATATGGCAAAAATGTACAGCTATAAGATAATACAATATGTTTTTATGAACGTGCTGTCAAGGCCCCCTCACAAAGTTGCTTAGGGGCCCTAGAAGTAAAAAACGGCTCTGTTTCTAGACGTAATCACTCGACTTTGATCAGAGACAATGAAAGCTGATGTTGGGAAATATAGCCAAATTCTTGCAAAAGTTGTATTGATTCAGTCAAAATCTCTTAAGCTTACCTGAAACTAGGGAAAGTAATAACTTACAGGCTGCCAAAAATTTATAAAAGATTTTTATTTAATTTTTATTGTCCTTTTATAAGCAGAAATGTATAGCCTTTTATATCTCTCTCATACGCAGAGCGCTTGACATACACAATCAGGGCAAGATCTGCAAGATCTACTTCTTTTTCATCTGGACATACTGTACCCATACTGTATTAAAGAAATTTAAATATTACTGAAGTACTGAAGATTGCGACTTCATGAATTATAATTTGTCAAGGTAAGTGCACTATTTTATGTTAAAACTATAAAGTAAACAAAGGAAGTTTCGGTGCGCCGGCGTCCTTCTCCGGGTCAAACACTTTAATCATCTTCAACGTAGGGTGGATGCATGCAAAGGTTCTTGTGAAGAAAACATTACATTTTAGACAAATAAATAAATAAATAATCAAAAGCAAGATTCTTCACTTTCAAGCTGTACATTTTATCAGTATGTGAAACATAAAGTTGTCACGGTTTGTTATCTAATGTTTAGATAACAAACCGTGACAACTTTGTGTTTCATGTTTCAAATATTCCTGTAGTTACTTTGTAAAGTCCTGCCACAGTTGTGACTGCAGTTTGTATAAATGTTTGTTACTCCTAATTATCAGAGTCGGACAGTAACGGAGTACATTTACTTGAGTACAGTACTTAAGTACAATTTTGAGGGATCTGTACTTTACTCAAGTATTATTTTTGGGGAGTACTCATGACTTTACTCAAGTACATTTGAGAGGCAAATATTGTACTCTTTACTCCACTACATTTCTATCCATAACCGTGAGTACCCGTTACTTCTTCTAAAAAAAAAGGAAAAAAGAAAAATCTCAGAAACCCTTAAATTGTTGTTTCCCTTTTCTCAAACGTGATTGGATTGTGCAGCCGCCACTGATTGGGACAGCCTATCAGCTATCACCTTCAGCTTTCCGCCAAAGTCCCAATAGTCAGATTTAGATAAGAGAAGAAATCATGGACGAAACAATGGATGAAGACACAGCAGGTCCATCCTGGGAATGTGACAACCCGTGGCTCCACCTCGCCAGACTATTTTAATTTTCTAAACATGTTAATGATAGTTTTCGCTTTAAGTGTTTGCTGTGTTTACCAAAACAGAGCTTCATCACCGCTTACAAATATTCAACCCCTTGAGAGCGGCAGGGATCACTGGTGATCCCGGATTATTGTTGTTCAAAATTCATTACTCTTCAAAACATCACACTCTTACTTGATCTGGACAAACTCAGCATCACATGAGAGGTTTAAGACTCCAACTTCGACATTTGACCACTGTTTGTTATTAAACTGGTTTGCAGTGACATTAATTTCTTAATTTATGCCAGGAGTGCAAAATAATGAATCTGAAACGTTCGTTATTTTGAATAGAAATCATCAAACATTCATTCTCATCTTCTCCGGTTTATTTGTATTCAAATACATAAAATATACAGAATCCGCCAGGACTATTAGTACAATGGTGAGCATAAGAAATAATGATTAATTATCACATGTTAGTAAAATATTTAGTCTTACAGAATAAGATTTCTATTCATTTTCCACTGAATTATGCGATCTGAAGAGCTCAAAGAGCGAACGGAGTGAGATGTGTGTCTCCTCTTCCTGATTTGTGTCAGATTTGACCTCAGAGCTCTATCATTTGCTTGTACAGCTGTCAATCATGTCACGTGGTTCAATGTGCACTGTGGCAGTAGTAAGGCAAAATTTAAAAATTTACTCTTGTACTCTTGATACTCAAGTACTTTTAAAAACAAGTACTTTTTACTTTTACTTGAGTAGACATCTGACTGCAGTACTTTTACTTGTACTTGAGTAAAATTTAGCAAGGGGTAACTGTACTCTTACTCAAGTAATGAACCTGTGTACTCTGTCCGCCTCTGCTAATTATATACTTATGTTTACTATTGTTGGAGCCATTATATTGAGGGTTTTGTTTCGACACTAGAGGGCGCATGAGCATTTCTAGTGCATTTACGGTAATGAACTTGACACAGCTGTGAGATTACTGCTTGTCATGCTTGCCATTTGAGAGTTGGTTGGGGAAAAGCTGAACATAAATACATTAAGTGAAGCTTTTGTAATAAAAACACTTGCTGGATAGTCAATTAGACATTTGACATTATTTTTTTTTATTTGTCAGCGATTCTGTTGCCAGGCACTATTACCGAAGTTCAAACAGTTTAATTGGGAATTTTGGTGTTGATTCTGTGTACAGAAAATAATTACAACAGAAAAAGGTCAAGGGCAGGCAAGGGTTTACCTTTTTAATCCAATTTGTGATTTAAGAAGTCAAATTCACACTTTGTCACAAAGTATTAGATATTTCTGCCACTCTGGACTCACTTAACCGAGAATTGTTTGAGATTATAGAGACCACAAAAGTGCAGATTTACAGATCTGCAAAATCTTTCTGCTAGAGAATGTCTATGACAAAACTTTGATGAATGATGCATCGTTTAAGGTGAAAGACAAATTTAAGACGTTAACTGCATAAAACAACAACTACAACAACAAAAAAGTTCACTGCACCAGGCAGATCAGAAATAAAATCGCTAAAGTCTTGTTATTTTATTAAAAATCTCTTTAAGTTAAATTTACTTGAAAACATGATTCACAATTGTGCATATATATTTAAAGGTGCCAAAGAATGCATAGAAATAATGTGTTAAATTGTTTTCTGATATCTACATAGAAGGTATGTGACTTATTAAGTACAAAAATTATCCAGAAACATTTTTACATGTACACTTACAACCCTACACTGTAAAAAAAGTCCGTAAAAATTTCAATGTTATTGCAGCTGGGTTGCCGGTAATTTACCGTAGATTTACAATTATGTTATTTACTGGCAAGAGTTTGTTCAAAGTTAAATACATTTTAAATATTAACAAGTCTTTATCTTTACAGAATAAAACTATACAATAACAGCCTCATGCAAAGCATTCTGGGAACCAGAAATCATCATCAACCTTTTTCTGTTTTTTGCTTCAGATTTTGTTTCCCAGAATGTTTTGCTTGATGCTGTTTTTTAGTTTTACTCTGTAAAGACAACGACTTGTAAATGTTTAATGTTCATTTAACTTTGAACAAAATGTTGCCGGTAAATAACATAAATTTAAATCTACGGTAAATTACCGGCAACTCAGCTGCAATTTCTACGGATTTTTACAGTGTAGGATTTGTCCTTTGAATATAATAGACTATTTTTGCCCATTTGAAAGGGTCATGAATAATAATGTTGAGCTCTGCTCTGTCATTAATAGCACAGTCATTCATTTTGTGTTATAATACCATTTATAACATCAAAAGTAATATAAAGTTATAAAAACTCACAAATTTCTAGTAATGCCAACTAATCCGGGCTAAGAGTGCAGGAATTTTGGAAGAAATTAAAACATTAAGTCTATTCAACTTAAAATTGTTGTTAGAACAACTTACAGTATATGTTTAAGTAATCATTACTTACATTTTTTTAGGGCAACAAGTTTGCTTCATTTTTTTTAAGTAAACTGAACTTTTCCGGGCTTACAGTGTACTACACGCACACTACTATTTGCAGTTAACATACATGCATATATCATGGAAATTAGCATTACTGAGGTTCAGCATTTAGTAACTTTTCTATATTTTATGTGCCATCACTACTTGGATTACATACAGGCATAAATCAAACTATGCTTGGATTAAATAAAAGCACAATAAACAAAAGTAGCAACAGGTTACAGATTGTATTTGTTAACAGCATAAGTTAACATGAACTAAAAATGAGCAATACTACTACAGCATCAAACAGCAATCTTAGTTCATGTTAATTTCAGCATGTACATTTTTCAAATCACAAAATGTATCTTAACATTAGTTAATGCACAATGAACTAACATAAACAATTGTATTGATATACAACAAAGATAAAAAATTTATATAAAAAAAAAACTAGCTCATTGTGGGTTCATGTTGTTCATGTGAGATCATATGTAATACATTTGTAAATGTTAAAAAATACAACCTTCTTGTGAAGTGCACCACATAAAATAGATCATTTAAATAATTTTTATATTCATCAACAATATACAGTACATATGCACTACTTCTACATAAATTGTAGACAATAGAGACAGAGCGCAGCGCGTCACAACCTTGAAAACCACGCCCACCGGGGGGGAAAGCAATCCAACCGTCTCCATTGACTTTGTATTGCAAAAGGCCGCCTCCTTGTCATTTCTGGCTTATAACAAAAAACTGAATAATGCCTAAAAGCTGCCGATTACGTTTCCCCCTATTGGACGCAGTTTTACTAATAGGAGTAGCCTACTATGAAAAGTTGCCTGTTTCCATTTCTGTGTCTAAACGCTTGTTTTTGAAGTCGACAGCTTATAAAAAATTATTTATTTATTTTTTTGGGTTGTTAGATGTACACCTTGTCACACAGCAGCTTTTAGGTATTGTTCTGTTTTTAAGTTTAATCTGTAAATAAGTTTTTATAAGCTGTCGACCCCAAAAAACGAGCGTTTAAAGACACAAAAATGGATACAGGCAACTTTTCATAGTACTTCTATTAGTAGAACTGCGTCCACTAGGGGGAAACGTAGTCGGCGATCCACTTTATTCTCCTTAAAGGCTGGGTTTTACGGCTCGACAGCTTATAAAAACTTATTTCTGGGTTCTTTGGCTTGTTAGCTGTACATATTGTCACACAGCAGCTTTTAGGCATTATTCAGTTTTTTGTTATAAGCCAGAAATGACAAGGAGGCGGCTTCTCGCAATACAAAGTCAATGGAGACGGTTGGATTGAATTCCCCCCCGGTGGGCGTGGTTTTCAAATTTGCATAACTGCGTTCTGTCTCTATATGCTTTGCTAATTTACATATCTGTATAATTTCTTCTTTTCTTTCATGATCTTCTTAAAGCCTTTGAGAAAAAGACAAAAAACCAACCTTAGATGTTATTTTTATAAACATATTCTACTGTATTGTACAAGAATATCAGTATTGAATAACATTATATAATCATTCTACAGTCAGTTTATGCATAACAAACACGGAATATTCACACACAGTATGAATGCATAACTTCATGAACATAACACAGTTAAAAGTAAAGGTGCTATAAAATTGTCTTCACACCAATGCCATTCAAGAAACAAACAAACAAAAAAATCAGTCAGTCAAAGGTTCTTGAAAGAACTATTTCTTTGTAAAATGTAGTCTGAAGAACCATTTTGCGTAACACTCACCCTCCTCTCGAATAGCAAACAAAGTTAAGTTCCTCCATACAGTTTCTGTTCTCCCAGCTCTAATTTTTCAGGTTTAGAGATCCACAGTAAGTGTAATTGGCAGGACAGGCTGGCAGCTGGACACTAAGATCTCCCAGATCCTCACCACTCAACCAGAACCATGAGCCTGCCAGAAACCGTAGACCTGTCCACACACTTGATGTTTCAGCAGTGTTTTTTTGGTCTTGGGTGAGATTTGTTGGCAAACTGGCCAGATCAGTGTGATGAGTCCTGCAGTATTGTAACGCGTCCTCCCAGCTCTTATTCTCTTTAACCACAATCAGATCAGTGTCCCACTTGTAGCAGAAGTAAGGATGTTGTTCAGCACAGTTCTTGTCATCCAACTCGCCATTATCAACTGCAGTGCAGGGAAACATTTTGTCTGATTGTCCTGATTTCCAAATAATAAAACTGTTATTCCCTCCACCACTCCACTCCCAGCCAAATGTGGACAATGTCAAACCAACCCAGCTAAATGGGTATGAACCACCACTTGTCTCCAATGCTTCAATATCCTCCCAGCTGTCAACACTGGACAGGTCATCATAGTAGGCTTTGCAAAAGTTTTGAGCATTTTCCCACGTTGTCCTATTTGTAAAATAAAAGTGTTTTCTTTTCAGAGCTGTTGTCAGCTCGCATTGAGCTGAGAGGAGAAGAGCAAACACGACAATCTTCATCTCTTCTGTGAAGGGCGAGTCAGTCAACACTCTCCTGAAACACACTGTTAACACCAACTTTACATTTGTTAGTCAATCTATGCAAATGATCATTAAAGAAAAATATGGAAAAACAAAATGCAATGAGTTCAGAAATAAAGTTTTGTGAAATTAAATTTTATATGAAGCCAGCAGTCATTTTCATCGGTTTGTAGATACTTTTATTATCTAATTTGATTGTGTTGTGAAGTTTATTATAAAGTTAATAAAGATGTTACATATATTTTTAAATATAAATAATTTAGCTGTGAATAATGTTCAGGCAACCGGTTTTCATTGCAGAAATAATCCCATAAAGTGTGATCATTATTCTGTACATGCTGTATGTGAGACTGTAACGAGTCCTGTCTGTGTCTGCCCTGTTTTAGGCGGCCTGCTTCCCTCCTGTTCCTTTGTTGCTCCGCCTCCTTGTTTGCTACCATGGACAATCATTGATTGACTACACCCTCATTGTTTGTTGTCATAGTAATTTATTGCCTCTGCCTTGTGATTGGTTCTTGTAATGTTTAATTACCCTATCTGTTCATTGCTTGTGGCACGCCTAAGCCACTTCACAAGATGGCTGCCACACCCAAGCTCATTCAAAAGATGGCTGCCGAATCTAAGCCAGTTCCAATATGGCCGCCGCACCCGAGCCAATAAAGGGTATGCAACGACGTCACTTTTCCACATGACCACGCCGGAGCTCGCCCTGTTGAGAGGCAAAACATTCAATAAAATGGCTGGTTTTCATAGCGGCTCCTGCAAAAAACTGGACATTGGCATATGGCCAGACATTGCTTTTTCTGACATATAAGTTTGTCTTGCCTAACACTATTAAAACATCTCACTGACAAAACTATGCAATTACACAGAATACGAGTATTCATTGGTGTATTTTTATAGGATTTTTTATCCCAAAATTGTACATACCTGACGTATGGCTACTGCTACTGATTTACTTCTCCTTTGAGTGTTTTTGCAGTCTGGAAAAAGACCGCTCCAAATTTTAGTTGAATCTGTTAGCACAGACAATCACACAACTACTTGTCCATTTCAGATGTGTTTTTCATGCTATGCTAATGCTGTCACTCAATGGGGTGTAACCGTTTTTTTTCTATGGGAAAGCCTCACACAATATGCCAAATGTGATTGGCCTTTTATTTAAGGAGTAGTTTAAATGATAAATTTTCCAAAAGTATTTGCATAATGCATGATTTTCCTCTCAAAAGTTTTTAAGTTTGCATGTCTTTTGTCCTAATGAGTTTTTTGTGTAATAGTTTTGCATAATTTGGGTATTTCGAGGCACCTGGGTAGATCACATGTTCAAAGATAAAGATGTTTTTTATTGTATGTTCAATGTTGCCATTTCTTGTATTGACTATATAGATATTTTTACACCCCAAATTGGGGAATATCAAATATTTCAGAATGATATAAACATCATTAACCCATTGTGTCTGGATTGGTCAAAAAAAAACAGGGCTGACACGTGTCTGACAGAAACATGATAAACTATCAAAGGTAGACATATGAACCAACAAATCATTCAACAATAACTGTATGAATAAAAAAATTAGACAGTTCTGACAGGCCACAACAGTTTACTACTATGATTGAATTCCTGCCATGACAATATAAGTAAATAATACAGCTACTTTTATTACAGATACACTGTAAAAAATCTGTAGAAATTACAGTATTATTTGCAGCTGTTTGCTAATAACTTACTGTAGATTTAAATTGATGTTATGTACTGGCAAGACTTTGTTCTAAGTTTTTTTTTTTTAATTTTACAGAATAAACAGCCTCATGCAAAGCATTCTGCGAACCAAAATCTGAAGGAAAAAAACTGAAAAAGTTTGATGAGGATTTCTGGTTCCCAGAATGCTTTGCATGAGGTTGTTATTTTATAGTTTTATTCTGTAAAGACAAAGACTTGTTAATGTTTAATGTTCATTTATTTTTGAACAAACTGTTGCCAGTAAATACCAAAAATTTAAATCTACAGGAAGTTACTAGCAGCCAGCTGTATACAGCAAGTTTTACAGTATTCTGATTTAGTTAACTTGCAGCTTTCTTTCTTGTTGAAATAGATCGCAGTGGCAAACGTCGGACCTTGAGAGCCCGCCCGCAGTCCTGCTGAGTTTAGCTCCAGCTCTAATCAAACATACCTAAACGGGCTAATCAAAGTCTAAAGGGTCACTAGAAAGTTACAGACAGGTGAGGTTTAATCAGTGCTGAAACTAAACTTTGCAGGACTGCGGCTCTCTCCAGGACCGATGTTCGCCACCCCTGAACTAGATCATGGATCAGCTAGTGAAACAGATCACTAAAAACACAGCAGTGAAAAAAAATATCTGGCTAAGACTGAACTAAATATTTGTGTAGGTTTATAGAATGATCTGAGTTATTCACATATCCTCTCAGATCATTGCAGTTATTTGCTTTTGTGTAATCTTTCCAATGTTTTTTGTTGTCCCCATCTAATCTTGTTGTCAGGTGCCTCTAAATACAAAATAAACAAATTATGGAAATATATTACAAAAACTCATTAGGACAATATGCAAACTTTGACAAATTTGAGAGCAAAATCATGCATCATGTAAATGGGTAAACGACACACCATGTTTTTGTATCTGGGGCATTATTTCCATTTAGAATAACATAAGTTAATGACATTTAACATTTTATTTAATAAAACCTATTTAGTTTAAAAACATTTTCAGTACTTTTACAGCTTTTCTGAATGACTAAAACACTAACTCATGGTTCTCACCCATGTTTACACAAATTCCCAGTGGCCGAAACCCAAAGTGACGTGAGTCAGGTACAGTAGCGCATTCTCGAAACGTCCATACTCAAGTGCACTTCAGTTGCAACATGCCTGCTGTGAGACTTAAACCGGTGACCTTTGGGTTACAAGCCAAATTGTTGCAGTCATTGGCGAGGCTATATAAGGGCCAGGGTGGCACTGGCCCACTAAGATTGATGGCTGGACATTGACTACTAAAATATTTCTAAATTTTATTTCTAAAATATTTCCCTTTGAGAAGATAAACTACAATATTTGTTGAAATGTGAGGGGTTTACTTAATTTTGTGACATACTGTACTGTACATGTTGCTCACATATTATGGTTGGCTAGTTTGTGCTGAATACATTGTAATATAACTTTTACATTTTTAACTTTTAATTTGCCATTAATGTTTTTATATTATATTGTATTGTATTGTATTGTATTATATTATATTATATTATATTATATTATATTATATTATATTATATTATATTATATTATATTATATTATATTATATGCATAAAACTGTAAAACAGCATCCTCAATTAATAGGTAGGCTGGTACACTTTCCATGTCAGGTGGTAAAACCAGTATAAAATTAGAAAAATTCTGGTTTATTTTTTAGAAGCTTTATTTGTCATTGACCTAAATATAGTGGCAAAAAAAAATGAAATTACAAAAAGTTCACATACTTTTTCTTGCCACTGCCACTGTTACTTTTACTGTCAAAGGTCCTGATTTGTTCCAGTTTCCATCCTGTCACATTTTTTGCATAAATCCCTTTTGAATGAAAATGAACCATGTTTTTTGGTAGTAAAAGAGTATTAAGAGGAGTATTAAGAGAATTTACTATATTACCCACATCACTTCAAGTACTAAGTTGTACTAACTACTAAGTTATCATGGTAGGATATGGCGGCAAGGTTACAAGACCAAAGTGTATGTATGAGGTTGAGTTAAAAGTTTATGGAGAGAGCCGCCTAGTACCCATTCTAGTTGTACCCGGCCAGCGGGATGTTCTGATCATTGGCACTAATGTAATCAAATTCTTGGCACATCGCATGAAAGGTAGCAGTGATTACTGAACATTTGTTTCTAATCACAGTATGGAACTAATGGCAGGATGTGAGCAGTTCCAGGATGTTATGGCCAACACGTGTCGGTGGAAGACATCATGATCGGGCATGTTGTCAAGCCATTATGGGGTGATTGCTGGGTCCCTGTAAAAGTTACCAACTTCTCGGACAAGCCAGTCACTCTAAAAAGAAACCACAAATTAGCAGATGTGTTCCCATGTGTTGCGTTGGAAGATTTCTAACTTTTCCAAGGGCTGAGTCAAGCTGAAGTGGTTACGGAGGAGAACCGGTTCACCTAATTCATCATCTGATTTCAGACGTAGATTGGAAACTGTTGGTCTCGCTGATCTTGACATCCAGTCTTGCTCTGTCAGCCATGAGTCAGAAGAGAAGTTAATGCAGTTACTGGAGTGATACATTGATGTGTTTTCCACAAATGTGTTGGACTGTGGTGAAGTAAAAGGGATTTGTTCACCGCATTCAGCTAATGGATGAACATCCATTCAGACTCCCTTATCGTAGGGTGTGCCAGCCCACTACCAAAAGTTGCTGAAAGTTTTGTCCCAGATGGAAGAGAACAAAACAATATATTGCATTCACGACTACGTTGGGGTTACATGAATATAACCGCATGCCGCAGGGGCTGTGCAACATCCCTGCCTCATTTATGCAGATGATGTTAAGCATCGTTGGAAACTTGAACTTCATCAGCCTGTTCTGTTATCTTGATGACCTGTTGGTGTTCGCTCCAAATGAGCAGGAAGCATTAGAAAGGTTAGAGGTCGTGTTCAGTCGTCTAAGGCAGTACAATCTTAAGGTGAGCCCTAAGAAATGCCACCTACTTAGAGAGTCTTTAAAGTTCCTAGATCACATCATAGACAGAGATCGAGTTTCTGTAGATCCTTCTAAAGTTGAAGTCATCTCGAAGCTGTACAAGTTTGATTTAATGGAAGATGACAGATGTACTCCATCCGTGAAGAAAATTAAACTCTACTTTGGCAAAGCCACTTTTCGCTCTCACAGCTGGGCAGAGAAGGAAAAGAGGAAATTAAAACAGGAACTTACAGATAGTCCAAGCCTACAGATTGGACTGAAAAATGTGAACATGTTTCTCTGATTCTTGCAATTGATGCTTCATTGGATGGTTTGGGAGCTGTATTATCCCAAGTACCTACAGGGGAAGAGCAAGCCCGTCCAATTACATTTGTGAGCAAGACCCTGGGTAAATCACAGGAACTATCCAGAGGAACTATCCAGATCATAAGCTCAAGTTTCTGGGACTTAAATGTAGCATGTGGGAGAAATTTTGCCATTTAGCCTTTCGTTAAAACTGTGAGCAGTAGGCTGATGAAGGAGCCATATTGTGATTTACTTGTGATAGCTAAGGAGGTTGATGGAGATTGAGTTCGAAATGCTTTTCGTCAAGGATCTCAGAATTTACCGATCTGCCTCCAGTCCAAGCTGTCTGACAGCTCCACTCTCAAAGCTTGTTTAAGTTTAAAGGGTCAATGGGAGAAACATCAAAAAGTAAGAGCTGCGCAGCTTATTCAGTCTTATCAAGATCTAGTCCCAGCTGGTGCTGATACCCTTCCAACAATCCAAATTTGTGAATTGCAGGAGGTAGATTCAGTCATTTCAAGATTTACATTCTTTTTGAATTTAAAGCGTCAACAATTGGAGCTAAAAAAGGCCAACATGAGTTCCAGAGCCATAGCCCTTTTCTGACAATGGGACAAACTAAAGATTAAGGATTGAATACTCTATCGAGATACACAAGATGTGCATAGTAAACAAAATCGGTATCAGCCGGTCTTACCCTCTAGGCTCAAAGGTCAAGCTTTGAAGGGCATACATGAATTAGTGGGTCACCAAGGCCAAGTGAGAACCACCAATCTAGCCTGCCAATGCTTCTTCTGGCCGGGAATGGGTAAAGATGTTTGCAAAAACATCAAGTTCTGTCAAAGATGCATCCTAGCCAAAGCTCACAAACCATCATCTATGCCTATGGAGCTGCTATGTCTGGATTTCTGAACTGCAGAGAATGGGAAGAAATGCTCGGTTGATGTGCTTGTTGTGACAGACCATTTCACAAAGTTGGCTCATGCCTTCCCTTGTCTGAATCAGTTTGCAAAAAAAGTTGCGAGGAAGTGGTGGGACTGTGTTTTCCGTGTGTATGGATTCCTGAGTCGTATCCAAACTGACCAGGGAGCCAACTTTGAAAGTGTCCTTCTAGCGAAGTTGTTAAAATTATCAGGGGTCACTAAGTCTCACACCATCGCTTACCACCGCATGGGAAACGGAGGGGTGGAGAGATTTGATTGAACTTTGGAATCGAACAGGACCCACACAGCAGGAGACTCCTATGCGGATCCGCGTTCAAGTCGCCAAACCCGCGTGACTGTCACATTCGTTTTAGAGCCGCGCAGAGGATCAGCTCCGCCTCCGGCAGCGCGATAAATTCTACTGTCAAACAGCGGATCCTGAACGGACCCATGTCGGATCCTCGGACGCGCCTTTACTGAACGGTTAAATGATGCACACCTGTCAATCGAGATTTTCTTGCTGGGACATGGTTCAGCTGAACCCTCTTTTGAGTAAGTATTGATTTATTGATAAAATTATGCAAGTAAACATTGTTTTTTAATCATACTAATGATTGGAATGACGTTGATATTAGGAAAACTTTAGCATGTTCACTCGTGGATCATGGTTTAGCCCTAGCTGTGCATTATTAAGTTTACATGTTGGCAATTTTGGTGTAGTGTATCTGCCATCTTCTTTATAATGAAAATTAATCTTTGGCAATTTACTCATTGTTTGACTCGGTTCAGACTCACGGTCACACTGCAAGATGCCATGTGGCCTAATCAGTGACTAAATGAATGCAGGTGTCAGTCAGTGACTAAATGAATGCAGGTCAAAGTGACTGTGTGGTTGGTAAAGACAATCTTCTCGTCTGTTATTTTGAGCGGCTGTTAACAGGGTGATTTAACCAGAGGTGTGTAACGAATTCCATTTACAGTTTTGGGTAACTAGTACTTTTAAAGTGATTTTTAAGGATACATTTACTCAAGTACCAGTGTCGGCGCCAGAGAATACAGAATGAGGGGGCCTCCTATTTTACTGGTGGGGCACCTGGTTCATCTTATTATTTTATTATTATTATTATTACTACATGGCACTGTAAAATGCTTGGTACTGATTGGCCACTGGCCAGTCGCAACATTCAAAGGTATTTTATTCCTTGAACAACCGCCTGAAACACAGCCTCACCCGGGTACTGCGAGTGCGAGCGAGTCACGTTAACAGGGACAGTTTAATACCTACGAATTAATACAGAATAAATATGCATAATTAATAACGTATATGAGATTGTATTTACAATGATTAAACCGAATGTTCCTCTTTGGACTTTTAACTTGTTTTAACGCGTCTGGAAACGTTTTGCCAGAAGGTTTGCATTTCTTAAAAATAAGCTAATAAAAGACATCAAATCAAAATGTTATGTCTATATATTTACTCATATAGCAACTAGCCGTGAAATTAGCAGGATTAATACAGCCAGCCAAGTTGTTGTCGCCAATAAATCCCTCACTATAGTAAAACCATAACTTATAATGACGTTAAAGTGCAAGACTGGATAACTCACGCAAATAATAAAGACCAGTACATAACCAAATAACAGCAAAAGAAAACAATGTTACTGACATATCTAACACCAGAATGAACTATGCGTTTACCTTCAGAAGAGCTGCAGGCGACGAGAGGACTTTTTAAAACTTTTTAAGAAGGTCCTTTTATTTGTCGCGAAATTTCTTCGTCTTGCTCAAATGCCAAGACTTACAAGTATACATTATTTAGACAGAAAATGAGTTGGCGATTGAGCCCCCGAACGTGACAGTAACTTTCAGTGCACACAAAACACTGGGGATACCTTTAAGAATTTGTGTTGTTCAAATGTAGTGGCTGCCTGTATGTAACTGGCTGACTATGTTAGCATTTGTTACCTTTTTATCATCCGCCTCGGCTATCGTGACGGTAGTTGTAACAGTTCACTCGGGTTTGTTTACACGCAGTGATGAGCAGACAATGTGGTTCCGAAGCACATTTTTTTATTTCCAACGAAACAGTCTCCATCGCTTTCTTATCAGGTTTACATCATCTGAACACCCGGGTGGCAGGGCAAAACTTGCAAATAAACTTGAGATAAACATGAAAACAGCTCGTATTTCCTTCTGTGTATCACTATTAACAACGCACATGCGAACACAGCGCTCCTCGACTACATTACCCAGAGTTCAGCACGGTCTGCACTACAAGCCCCACATTCTTAAACATTGTGGGTTAGTATTTTAATTATTATTTTTTATTAATTATACTCCGAATTTTATTCAGTATTCATTGTATAACCAAATGTATTTGCAGCACATTTTTTTTTTATTATTAAGTTCATTGTTATTTTGAGAAGTAAGGGGGCACAGTGACTCAAGTGGCCGGGCCATGCCCCCTAGGGCCCGCTCGTGGCGCCGACACTGTCAAGTACATTTCTAGTGAAAAAACTGTACTTTTACTTTATTCGGTGGTGTTATTATGATAAGCATACTTGACTTTGGATGCTACATACCATATCTGTCTGTTTGATTACAGGTGCTGTGTTCAACCTGGCAACAGATCGGGCAACAAGGAGACGTGTAATGGGAGAAATGATTAAATAATAAAAAAACATTTTTGTTGAACAACTTGTCTTTCTCCAGTTATTCATTGTCAGATGTTTTAGCTGTGCATAGTGCAGCATTTCATTGAAGTTGTAGCCTAATAGATCAAGTATTTTATGTTTGCATTGACCTGGGCCTATAAAGCACTAAATTAGGTTTTGACCACAAAAATAATATTTTTAAACAAAAACAGAATATGCTATAACTGTCCATGAATGTAAATGGCAATTTTATATTTCCATTGAGTAGTAATTACTTTTGTACATTAAATTGATATATTTTAGTTAAACTTTTCTGTTAGACCTATTTACAATAGGTTAAAAATAAAAGACAATGCCGATTTAAGGTTCTATATTGCTGCAGTGGCCAGGCCTAGTGATAGTTTTGGTTTTATCCTTTAGTTTAGTTTATCCTATTTTATCCTACAGTAAGAAGGGATTTTGAATTTGAAAGTGAGATAAACGGGTCCAAAACGGACCCGGTCCTGATAGCAATAAGCTCCGGAGCGGATTCGTAACGGAACCGCTCCGGAGTCAGTAGCTCCGGTCTGCATCCATTGCGGATCCGTCCCGGAGCTTATTTCAGACTTTTAATGAGTCAGTTGCGGGTCCGCGGCGGATATATGAATGAATTTGCGCCACGGATGCAGAGCGTATGCAGCCCGAGGCCACGGCGGGTCCGCGATCCGCCTTCATTGCGGATCCGTCACTGCGCGCAAGTGGACGTCGACACGGGTCCGTTTCGCGGGTCCCTTCCGGAAGCCGCGATACCTCCACGGCTGATCCGTCATGGAGTCCATTTGCTGTGTGGGGAATGTCTCATTATGGAATGCCCATGATCAAAACTTCATGTTAATCCACAGGTATTTTACTCTATATTGGCTTTTTATGTCATTTTTATTATCTTGCTTTGTGTCAATACTATAATGTTTCAATGTTAACGTATATTTTCTTAACTGTTACAACAAAATGAGTTTGCATTGTTTATGCTGGGAAGAGAAATGTCTCATTATGGAATGCCCACAAGAAAAATATGAATTTTATTCATGTTAATCCATAGTGTGAAGTTAATGCTAGGCATGGCTGTCAATAAATCCCCTTTTGGTAAACAGAAGTGAAAGTGTCCTGGATTTTCTTACACACAACGCAGACGATTGTACTGTAAATTGTTGAAGATGTAAAAACAGTAGCCTATACTATAGTATATTTGTGATTTTTCTGTAAAAAGTTAATTTTTACACACAAACTTACATGTTAAAGACACATAGTAAATGTCTAAATGCAGTTTTTAGTTGCTTGATTATGGTCTTCCTCAACCTCTGGATCAACAATGTCCCTATTAAGAAGAGCAAGGGGGTGGTGAGGCAGATGGGTGCACTTACACAAGGATGGCCACCGGTTGACTTCCGGTGTAAGGGAACGCTGGCGCGTTTGGCTGCCGCTCCTTCACCTCACTTAATTTATTGATCTATTGTTCTTATTTTTTTGTTGTTTTATTGCGCGGATGAACCATCGTAACGCCAACCTTTCGGAGCTTTGGAATATTCCCGGGGTTTCACCAGCACAAACGCGATGCTTTTGATCATTGGATTATTGTTACTGTCTTTGCTGTCAAGATACACTGACCAGAGTCGATGCACCTGCTACTGGGCTCAGGACTCATCTGATAAAGTTTACGCTATCGGGATTCTTCTGCCTATGGATCTAAGGTACACTGCTGGCAGTTTACTGAACTTAAAGAGGAATTATCAGCTTTCAAATGACATCTATGCGATTTGCCGAAATGTCGGTATTTTACGACCTTCGCGCTATTTACATCGAGCGTCTAGGCGCAGGTTTACCCCCTCTTCGGTGGGAAGTGTCTATGTACCGTCATTTCACCGCAAATGTAATAAAGCGGCATCGGTGGGTGCAGTATTAAACAACTTGTCAGCACTCCAACACGCTGAGCGGCCGTTATACGCTCTTAAATGTTCTGCAGATACTGTAGCTGTGCTACCTTCTCTATTAAACAGCCGTGAAATGACATTGGGAATTTTAAAAAATGAGCCAACACTTCAACATGCAGCACGGCGACCGCAATCCTCGTCGTCTCCAAACCTGGTCAGGTCGGCGCTCTTTAATGCACGATCTGTGAATAACAAAGCACTGCTTATATCAGACATTATCAAGGAAAGAGAACTGGACTTTGTGTGCCTAACTGAAACTTGGCACAATCAATCTGATGGACTTCTGTTCAATGAACTCACCCCCCCTGGTTATAGTTTAATACATTCCCCACGACCCTCTGGTAGGGGCGGTGGAATTATTGTATTAACTAACCAGTGCATAAAAATAAAACCGGTGGCTATTCCTCAGTTTAATTCTTTTGAATGTCTGGCCCTGAATGTTTCTGCATCTGTTACTACTGTTGTTGCTATTATCTACAGACCCCCTAAGCCTAATGTTGCTTTTTTATCTGAATTTGCTGATTTACTGTCCATGTTGTGCTTGAAGTCTAAGAGATCTGTCATCCTTGGGGATTTTAATATTCATGTTGACAACAAAGACTTGGTACAAACAAAGGATTTTTTAGCTTTACTAGAGTGTTTTGATCTGAAACAACTGGTGGACTTCCCTACACATAACAAGGGTCACACTCTAGATTTAGTTATAACTAATGATGCATTTTTGTCTCAACCATCTGCAGTGGACTTAGGCCTGTCTGATCACATGGCTATTCTCTTTAACATGGAACTATTAATTTCAAAAATTTCATCTACCCGTACAGTTAACTATCGGAAATGGAAATCAATTGATTGTATAGATTTTTCTGCCTATATTGAGTCCTCTTTAATTGGGTTTTCATCTAATGACCCACTGGAAGAGAGAATTTCCTTGTTGAACTTTGCTCTCCAGGAGGGCCTGGACTCATTTGCTCCTGTGAAATCTCGATCTGTGTCCTATGTACGCTCAGCTCCCTGGTATAATGATCAGCTGCGCTCTAAGAAGGCAGCATGCCGGAAAATGGAACGTATTTGGCGACTTTCAGGTTTGTGTGTACATCATCAAGCCTGGAAGGACATTTTAAAGGAGTATAAGGCAGAAATGACTTCGATTAGATCTGAGTATTATTCTCAGGTAATTGTCAATAATCAGAGTAATCCCCGACAATTGTTCCATACAATAAACAAACTTCTAAAACAACATAGTTCTCCAACTCTGATCACACATGATCTCTGTGATAGGTTTCTTGATTTCCTTAGTTTTAAGATTGATAAGACACGGAGTAGCATGAACACCACCTATGGGTTAGCTGAAAATGCTTCCAATGCTTCTCAATTCTCTGGCACCCCTCTCACTAACTTTTTTACACTTGATTTAACCACCTTAAGCCAAATAGTCTCTAAATTGAGGATCACAACCTCCATATTAGACCCGGTTCCAACAAGTTTATTTAAATCATGCTTCTCTAATGTTGGCCCTGTAGTGTTAAACATTATAAATGACTCGCTGCGATTGGGTGTCATGCCAGCAGCTTTTAAAATTGCGTCGATTACCCCTGTACCGAAAAAGCCTAATGTCGACAGAGACGATTTTAACAATTATCGCCCCATCTCAAACCTCCCCTTTTTAGCCAAAATTGTTGAAAAAATTGTGTCATTCCAACTACATACACATCTTACCTTAAATGAGTTATTTGAGCCCCTACAATCTGGTTTCCGCAAGTTTCATAGTACAGAAACAGCATTGGTGAAGGTTGCCAATGACTTGTTACTTGCGGCTGACTCTGGTTGCCTGTCAATCTTAATTCTCCTGGATCTCAGCGCTGCTTTCGATACTGTCGATCATTCTCTTCTGCTCACTCGTATGGAATCTGTGTTTGGCATCACTGATACCGCATTACTTTGGTTTAAATCTTACCTTTCAGACCGTAAGCAGTTTGTTTCAATGGGCGGGCACAGATCTAAAACTGGGTCAGTCAAATATGGGGTTCCTCAGGGGTCGATTTTAAGTCCACTACTTTTTAGTATGTACATCATGCCTCTCGGTCTTCTTCTCAGATCTTTGGGTCTTAAGTACCACTTTTACGCAGACGACACACAGATCTACATTCACTCTGAACCAGGTGACTACACAACTATTGCTTTTCTCGAACGCTGCGTGTCTAAGATAAAAGTATGGATGACTCAAAACTACCTCTGTTTAAATAGTGAAAAGACGGAGGTGATGCTCATTGGCTCGTCAAACCAAGTGCGCAAAGCAGGATATGCAACAATTAATATAGATGGCTCAGTGTTAGAGTTCCAGAAAAAACTGAAGAACCTGGGTGTCATATTTGATGCTCATTTAACATTTGAACCCCACGTACAAAACACAGTCAAAGCGTCATTCTTTCATCTTAGAAACATTGCAAGATTACGTCCTATGCTATCTTTTACGGTGGCAGAAAAATTGATAAACACCTTTGTTTTCTCCCGCATTGACTACTGTAATGCTTTACTAGCAGGTGTATCAAAAAATACTCTAAATAAGTTACAGTACGTTCAAAATTCGGCTGCGAGAATCCTGACAAGGACGAGATCGAGGGAGCATATCACTCCTATTTTGGAGTCTTTACATTGGCTCCCTGTTAGCTTTCGTGTAGATTTTAAAGTTCTTATGCTCACTTATAAGGCTCTCCATGGCCAAGCACCTCACTATCTATCAGAACTTTTAAAATTCTACACACCAGGGCGCGCACTCCGCTCTTCTGATTTAGACCTTCTTGCTGTCCCTCCTACACGCATGCGTTCTATGGGTGATAGGGCTTTTTCCACCTATGCCCCTAAACTGTCGAACTCCCTCCCTAAGGAAATCAGGCAAGCGGCGTCTCTTAGGGCTTTTAAAACTTGTCTTAAAACATATTATTTTAGACTTGCTTATAAATAATTGCTTTTCGGTATTATCGTAAATTGTTTACTGTGTATTTATGCTGTTTTATTTCTATTTATATACTTTTCTTTTCTCTTTCTGTACTTGCTGTTTTCTTTTTCATTTTGTTTTTACTGTAAAGCGCTTTGAGAAGTAACATTGAAAGGCGCTATATAAAATAAAGATTATTATTATTATATTATTCCCGAACACTTGCCTGCAGGCGACTGTCAGCACACACATGGCTGTTCCTCAGCATCCTGGAATCTTGCACAGACCCGACAAAGTGCTCAACTGATTTGTCACCGGGTGACTATGATATGGCGGAACCAAAAGTGGCGGAGAAAGGTTCCGCCTGAAGATGGTTTCCGCCCGGGCCCGATTTTTAAAAGCCCCTTTTACTTTCTAGTCTCCCTAGCGAGGGAAATCAGGAGGAAACGAGCAACAGGTGTGGCGAATGAAGCTGGCAATCTACGATTGGAGGAGGGAGTAAAGAGCAGGCACATAAAAAGGCCCAAAGAAGCACAAAGTGGAGAGTTGTTTCAGGCACGAGCCCCTTTTGTTGCCTAGGGCAGACCCAATCACACGCTCCGTCCTTGGAAGAGCCGGAGGGCGGCGTTGATCCACGGAGCGCTTACAGCGAGAGGAAAGAGTGCGGCAGCCAGGCGAGGCGAAAAGGACGGAGCTGTAAGATTTAAAGGAGCACTGCACCAGAGTGTGCTTCTCAAGCTCTCGTGTGCAGTGTTGAGGTGCTGTGTTGTGCTCGCCCGGTGCATTCGTTGCGGATTGTTTATCTCTCTCCCAGGCTGAAGTGTGTGGCTGTGTGGACGTTGTAAACCTTACGGGTTGAAGAACGGACGGGGACTGCTGCAAACTGAAACACAACAAAGAAGAGGAAAAATGAGTTGGCGTGAGTGTACTGTACACTTGCATGAAAGTCATTGAGATGCATATGGATTTACTGTGGTAATCCTGTTAGGGGAAGAAACGCCCCGTTTGTGGGATTAGGAGGCGATCGCCGTGTGAACTGAAACGGAGAACGGTTGAACTAACCTTACATCATCCGTGAGTATTAAATATTGATTTTGAAGACACACTGCATAATAGCTGTCATTATAGCGATTATCTCCAAGGGAAGGAAAACGGCCCTACCCCTAAGTTGGCGTGGTGGGTGAGCCGGAGGAACATTTTGCTGGGGCTAGCTACAGCGACGCATCTACCGACTGGGCCGTACTAACCATCGCCGAACTGACCCCGGCGACGTGGATGAAGGCGGGCGTCCTAAGTGTACACTTGATTGTGGTGGGTAAGTCTTTGTGCTGTGGAACTTTCACTTTTGACGTGGTGCTGTGTACTGCTGTGTATTGCTGTGTGTCTTGTCAGACAAACCCCCGCTTTCATACGCCTCGTCGAGGGAGAATGAAGAGGCTGCCGTGTCCAGTGTGGCTATTCAATACATGCTGTGGGCTCGCCCCAGGCGTATAGTAACAGTGTGGTGTCCAGGACGACCCCCCTTGCTTGATATCTGAGTGGGTCTAGGAGTGGCGGTGAAGCGCTGGAGTATTTCGGTTGTGTGAGTACGACTACGGGTCATTGTTTTGGATACCTTCATTGTATGATACTTACCGTTGCAGAGAGAGAAAGGGGTGGTACATCCCGTCTGTCCCGAGGTCTCTACAAAGGGGCGCCCCTGTCCGGTGTTTGACCGCCTAACGAGGGCAGGGAGAGGGCAGCGCTCGGCCCGGTGTGGCAGCACGACGTTTTCCCCCCCTCTGCAAACGCCGAGTCGTCGAGAGGGTTTTGCCCCCGACGCCCCATTGGAACCGTATACCCCAGCTGACACTTTGAAGACGCCGGTGCCGTAAGTCCGCCACCCTGTTCACCGTATTATTATATCCTGGAATCTGCTTGTTAGGAACCGAGGACGTGCTGTGTGGAATTGGAACGAGTGAGCACCACGGAAATTAACTGTGTGAATCCTCTACTTACCGTACGCTGTATCCAGCAAAGAGGTGAGAGTGAACCAAGTCCAATTAACTGTGCCTCTGTGTCCCAGCCGCTGCCTGTGGAGAAAGAGAGAGAGAGAGAGAGAATGAGCCACACGAAGAGGGACTGCGTGAATTCTGTACTTACCGTACGCTGTACCCAGCAAAGAGGTGAGAGTAAAACCGAGTCCAAGTAACTGTGTCTCTGTGTCTCAGCCGCGGCTTGTGGAGAGAAGGAGAGAGATCTATACTTACCCGACCGCATTCTAAGCGAGGATGAGAGGAGGTCACTCGCAGCTGGTGGCAGCTGATCCCCGGTGTTCCGCAGCAGCCTGTAGAAAAGGAGATACATGTGAGACAAGGAAGCATTGTTATATATATTTCCCCCAGAGCACGTACGGAGGAGACCCCACGGGGACCGAAAGGTACGCAGTGAAGAGACGTTAGACCCAACACTTATCTTGCTTTTATTTCTGCCTCCAGGAGGAAAAGGAGGGCACCACGGGAAGTTAAGACTAGGCAGGAGCCTGAGTCCCACGCTCACCGGCCTATAGTGCCCCGGACCCCTGTTGCCCCCCATTCTTCCCGTTACTCTTCCTGGCCGTGGCTTACCTGGAGGGCAGAGTCGAGACCATTAGTTTTAATTGCCCCTTCCCCATTCCCCAAGTTCATTTTTAATATTTAAATAAATAAAGATATTGTTTTATACTTACCTGCACTCGTTGTTGTCTGGTCATTGGGTTGGCTTCGGGGACCTCCTCGAGGTGGAAGTTGAAAGGGGGCGTGGCTTTAGCCAAATAGTAGCCAGCCCCGCCCGGGGTGTGACAGATTCATTAAAATAAAGCTGCAGAATTGCTGTGTTGGGATGGCAGTAATTATGTAATAGTTTGTTAGAAAAATACATGTGAATAAATTCTTGTTTCATTGGGTAGGGACTTCTATGTGTTTTCATTTATTTTGATGGTTTTATTCATTAATTTCTTTATTCATATTTCCTGTTGTTTTAAGTAAATAAAATAACACCGTTGCTTTACTAAACATGTATATATTCACATGGCCTGCATTTGTCTAGTTTGTATTTGAGGATGGCTGTCATCTGAAAATTCACATTCAATTACAGTTTGCTTGTTTTACTTTTTTGTCCATTAAAAAGTGCAAAATAATGAAGTACTGGTCAGCATTTGACATTATTATTGTGCATAACTGCTGGGGTGGGCTAGCAATGTAAATCTGGGGTAAATCTTAGTGATATCTTAACCCTGCAGAACCCACGGGTCAAATTTGCCCATTGTTAATTGCTGCTAAGAGAAGGGTTCTTGGGTTATCTAGGGTTAATTATTAAGTATTTTCCTTAGTATAAAACCCACAGTCTTCTCTAAACGTAAGATTTTTGAGCAGTTGCCTGACCAGACATTTCAACAATTGCAAACACTGACAGAGATCGTGGAAAGAAGAGTTATTAAGTTACTGATGCTAGTGCACCTGTTCCTCATACAAGCACGTACATTCTTATGCCTGTGAGTAAATGGGGTAAAAATGTGACTTAAGGCTGAGCTCTAATTGGCTGGTTTCGGATCCGCCTTGAGGTGCCGCATTGTGCACCCCAAACCCTCCCACTTATGTTGTAAGCAAATCAATATTGTTTTTTATGTCTTTGACCTCATGTGATTGAATCGTTCTCAGAGAGTCTCATAATCGCATTGCAGATTGTCATGTAACTTCTATGTTAAGGAACCATTGCCTCTTTGGTTCTACATTTAAAAGACATAGCTGGCAATTCTAGTTATACTTTCTTTCTTTTAATAATATATTTTAATAATTTAATAATATTTATAAATCATTCAGGGTTATCTAATTTAAATATTTGACTTGTTTTTTTCCGTGCACTTCAGGCATTTTGCACATAATTTGTTACTTCTGACCTTATTTTATTTTAAAAAATTATTCATTATAAACGTAAATTCTGATTTAATTTAAGTCTGCACATTTTGGATTGCTTCTCATTGCATTTATGTTGCGCTGTTTGCGTTCTGGCCATGAGGCTTGCGCATGCAATTTAGCCGAACGCGCTAGGTGCTCTGCGTCTCATATTTAGGAGTTCATCAAACTAAACATAAAAAAAATTTTTTCGACGGGTATACGTTTTTAAAATGTATTTAAAACAGGGTGGTTTTCTTGTCAAAAGTTAAACTACAAAACAGGTAAGCCTTTTCTTTAAATTTCAGTTATGACACGGAAAATATCTGCACAGAACCTAATTTATGCCTGATACAATTGTCTTTCTTGTGATTTTAATATTATGGTCGGTGTTCACTTTCAAATGATAGAAAAGAGATAAATAATATAAGAATCATCAGTTGTTCCTGTACCTAAAGTGAATAGAGATTATCAAAGTCAAAGCAAGCAAGCAGGTATTTCTGTGCTAAAAAATAACGTGTAGTGTCTATAAAACAATACATTTCAGCGTTTTCTTGTTATAAATTAACATTTAATGAATTGTATATAAAGCTTAGTTTTTATCACTTACAGTAACAATCACAAAATGTAATTTGTCGGGTTTCTTTGGTCATGACTGTTTTGACGCGCTAAATCTCCAAATTAAATAAAAACACTGAATTGTAGCCGGGGTTTCCAAGGCAGGATCACAGTTGTAATATTTTTTAGGCTTAATTATCTTTTTTTTGTTATATCTTTGTGTGATGTTCTGTAGATCGTGGCTTTAAAATGTTATGAGGAATGATTAAACAAATGTTTATGTTGCCTTACATTTTACCTTAAAAAAATATATAAATGCATCGTCAGTTTTGTCTTCATTTATCACTTGAAAGACAGTTTTGGTTACTTTATCAGAAAGTTGTTTCTGTGTGCTGCTTGTGAAAGAAAATAAAAGTTACCCATTTGTACCTGGCCCCCTCCCAACCCATGCACATACACATAAATTATTCGCATTCGACTATCGGTCGATTATAGAAAGATTTGAAAATTCTGATTCGAATGTGTAAATCCTTAGTCGAGGACAAGTATACAAGTACAACAACGCGTGACATGAGCTAATCGAATCAAGTTTGAAAATAGCTGCATTTTACCGCGCAGCATTTTGATTGGTTAATCTACCAATCAGACTAAGAAATCAACATTTTCTTATTTTATTTTAAGCAATTGGAAATCTGAGGGGGCCGGACATGTAAATGAGGGGGCCAAGGCCCACCCAGGCCCCCTCGTGGCTACGCTCCTGCCCCATGAGAAAACAAGCTGATGTCACAGGGTGACGACTTGTCAGGGCGGAACCAAAAATTGAGGAAGTTGGTTCCGCCCGGATGTTTCCGCCCCGACCGGAAAAATGGAAACACCGGACATCCGGCAGCGTTGCGAAGGCTGTAATCAGTGGATTGAGCACAGCTGTGGCTAGTTAACGAGATCGCCGGGTAATTGGATAATGGGAGCGTAAGGAGAAGTACAAAAAGCACAGTTAGATGACAGTTGGAGTCGGAAGTGTGTGCTGAGGAACGGAGCTGTGCTCATTGCTAGACGTGGTGGCTGGATATATTTCTCTCTCTTTCCCTCTTCTCTCGTTGCAGTTACGGTGGACCGGCTGGATTTAAGGAACAACCCTATGGGTGAAAAAGGAACTACAGTCCAACTAGTAATTTGAACGGAGAAAAACGAGAAGCGATTTGATCGCACTGCACAACGTACACAAAGGCTATCCGCTGTGAGTATGCCCATGGTGTAGTGTAACTAGCGGAAACTTGCATGTTGTGATTCGTTGGAGTCCTCCAGGAGTAGGAAGGCGGCCCTACCCCTATCAGTAGCGTGGTGGGCGAGCCGCCAGCAGCATATATATTTCATACAGCCACCGCAACGCGACTCTGGTCTGGTCGTTTCTGCCACCGCCTCTACGTTAGCCCCAAGCACAGTGGAAGGGACCGGGCGTTTCCCCTCGTGGTGTTGCACTTGCAGTGTGGTGAGTGAGATTTTACATATTATAAGCTTTTTCACGATAGAGTGGTGCTGTGTATTTGCCGTGGGTTGCCGTGTGTCTTGTCAGAGGAACCCCGCACCATCCATTCTCTCCCTTGGAAGGAGGACGCCGGGGCCAACGACCGTAGACCTTATTGCCATCATACGCGGTGTGCTGTTCAAGAGAGTGAAGAGACGCAGGCCAAGTACTGTGGAGGACTGTGAGTATTATAGTGAAAGCAATTGTGGTGTAAACTTACCTGTGTGTGTGTCATCGCAGAGTCGGAGGCGAACGGGTCCGCTGCCCCCGGGTCCCTACGAAAGGGCGCCCTTATCTGGGATTTGATCAGCCTACGGACAGTGGCGATAAGGCAGCGCTCGACCCGGCGAGGTGGTGTGTGACCTTCGCCCCCCTGCTGACCTACAGAAGGAACGACCGTGAGTAACATAGTAAAAGCAATTGTGGTATAAGCTTACCTGTGTTTGTATCATCGCAGAGTCGGAGGCGAACGGGTCCGCTACCCCCGTGGTCTCTACGGAAGGGCGCCCCTATCCGGAATTCGATCGACCCACGGACCGTGGGGATAGGGCGGCGCTCGACCCGGCGAGGTGGTGTGTGGCCTTCGCCCCCCTGCTGACCAACAGTAAAGAGCCGACTGTGAACGTGATACTTACCCCGAGAGCTGTAAGCAGCGGAGCTGGTGAGAACCATTCAAAGACCAATAACAGTGTTTCTGTGTCCTAGCGATCACCTGTGGAGAGAGAAAGGAAAACGAGAGAGAGTCAGTAAAGAGCCGACTGTGAACGTGATACTTACCCCGAGAGCTGTAAGCAGCGGAGCTGGTGAGAACCATTCAAAGACCAATAACAGTGTTTCTGTGTCCTAGCGATCACCTGTGGAGAGAGAAAGGAAAACGAGAGAGAGTCAGTAAAGAGCCGACTGTGAACGTGATACTTACCCCGAGAGCTGTAAGCAGCGGAGCTGGTGAGAACCATTCAAAGACCAATAACAGTGTTTCTGTGTCCTAGCGACCACCTGTGGAGAGAGAAAGGAAGACGAGAGAGAGTCAGTAAAGAGCCGACTGTGAACGTGAAACTTACCCCGAGAGCTGTAAGCAGCGGAGCTGGTGAGAACCATTCAAAGACCAATAACAGTGTTTCTGTGTCCTAGCGATCACCTGTGGAGAGAGAAAGGAAAACGAGAGAGAGTCAGTAAAGAGCCGACGGTGAACGTGATACGTACCCAGAGAGCTGTAAGCAGCGGAGCTGGTGAGAACCATTCAAAGGCCAATAACAGTGTTTCTGTGTCCTAGCGATCACCTGTGGAGAGAGAGAAGAAGACAAGAGTGAGTCATCGAGGAATCGACGGTGAACGTGATACTTACCCAGGAAGCTGTAAGCAGGGAGCCGGTGAGACCCCTTTCAAAGTCAGTAACAGTGTCTTTGTTGTCCTAGTGGCCGCCTGTGGAAAGAGAAGAAGGCGAGAGTAAGCCATTGGGCACGGACAGTGGAGAAACCCCTAACAGCCACACCAGAAGTTGTCTGCCTCCAGGGAGAGAAGAAGGAGGGCGCCACGGCCAGCAGGGTCCAGGCGGGAGCCTGACGTCTCCTTTTTCCCCCGTTGATGGTGGTTGGCACCCCCGTTTTCCCATCCCTGTCACCCGTGGCTGTAGTCTCCCTGGAGGGAGTAGAAGAAGCCATTAGTTTTAAAATTCCCCTTTCCCCGAAATTTCCCCCCCATCCTTTTAAGTATTTAAGATTTCAATAAAGCTTGTTTTAAATTTTACTTACCTGTTTCCGTGTTTGTCTGGTCATTGGGTCGGCTTTGGGGACCTCCTCGAGGTGGGAGTTGAGAAGGGGCGTGGCTTTAGCCAAACACAGCCAGCCCCTAGTGGTGACAGATTTTGGCGTAGTCGGCAGGATCCCACCTCGAGTTGAGTAACCAAGGTCACCCAATGACTGACAACGCGGGGCCAGCGGCCCCACCCCGTGCCACACCCGTTATCATGGGCAGTCCATGGGTCCAGAGATACGGAGGAGCCGAGTCGGAGGTACGCCTGACCGAATGGAAGGCCCAGCTGGAGTACTTGGCCGACCTGCAGGGCCTTAGCGCCGCCCAGCGGCTTCAATTTGTGTTAAACTCCTTAGAAGGAGAAGCACGGCGAGAAGTACAAGCCGCCCCCGAAGCGACTAGAGCCACCGCCCAGACTGTGTTCCAGTTCCTCACTGAACAATATGGTGACCATACCCCCGTAGCTGTCCTCCGCTCACAATTTTTCAATTGCAAACAAGGCCCCCGACAACCTATTCGAGCTTTTGCCCTCAGGCTGCGGGAGCAGTTCACTCGCCTGCAAGCCCGACGAGACCATGGGCTAGGAGATGGAGAAGCCTTGTTACGCGACCAGTTCCTCCTGGGGATGAAAGAAGGCCCCGTGAGACAAAGTCTGAGGGTCCAGTTCCGGAGGGACCCCGGGCTGACCTTCGAAGATCTAAAGAAGGAGGCGCTAGCCCTGGAGGGGGACGAGGCCGGAGTAACCGAAGCCCCCGTATGTGCAGCCGTAAGTGGAAACACAGCGGCGCCACCTGAACACGCAGACTGGAAACAAGCCCTGCGGGTGGAATTGTTGAAAGATGTCCGAGAGCAGATGTCGGAGCTATCTAAGACCCTCTTGGGGGAACTTCGCCAAAGTAGGGCGCGGGAGGAACCGAGGCCGGCACCCCGAGAGCGAGTCTACTCTGAGAGGGGCCGAGAGCCACCGGGACGCCCGAATCGTTTGAACCGGCCCCGCTTCGAGTGGGATGACCAAGGGCGGCCAATCTGTAATCGGTGTGGAGAACCGGGGCATTACAGTCGCCAGTGTGGGCCTCGCAGGGCATCAGAAGGGGGTTTTTAAGGCGACCGGCCACAGTGGGTCGTGTGGCCGGGACCCCCAGAGAAGACCCTGGAAGACGCGAGGATGCTAGAGACCAGATGGTTGGACACAGCCCTGTGGCGGAGGTGAAGGTATGTGGCAAGACAATACAGTGCCTAGTAGATACGGGCTCGCAAGTGACATTGTTTGCGGAAAGTCTCTCGCAGGAAGTATTTGGGAAGCAGAGTGCCCAAGGAGGGGAGGCCCCCTGGCTGACGTTGCGGGGCGCCAACGGCCTAGAGATCCCTTATATTGGCTATCGGTTGACGGACTTAGAAGTTCATGGGGTGATAGTTCCCCAAAAAGGAGTGATTATCGTGGAGGACAGATGTCTGGGTGCCCATCGAGCCCTGTTAGGGATGAACGTCCTCTCCGAATGCTGGGAAGAGTTATTTCGGGCTAAGCCCGGCCCTAGGATCCCCCCTGTCGAGAGGCCCCTATGGGAGCAAGTAGTAGCCGACTGTCGTCGGGTCCAGATGACCCAGGTCCGCAGAGGCCGGGAAGAGGTAGGAAGGGTGATGTGTCGATTCGCTCTGTCGATTCCTCCTAGGAGTGAGGCCATGGTGTGGGTGAGAGTAGCCCCCCGAGGAGTTGGCCCCGAAGAATGGGTGTTGGTTGAACCTCACGCCGATTGCCCCCAAGTGGAAGTAGCCCGAGGCCTAGCGGCGGTCCGTCGGGGGAGGGTCCCTGTGAAGGTCCGAAACGACCACCCCTACCCAGTATACTTACACCGACACCAGCGGCTGGCCCGATTAACGGGGGTCGCGCCCCACCAGGTGAGAGAGGAGAGGGACGTTAGGTTCCGTCAGGTGTGCCCCAATGTCATCGAGGTGGCCCTGACCCAGATGGAAGCCCCTCCGAACAACAGGAGGAGGGACGTGCCGAAGCACTTGGCAGGCGAGTCCCTGCAAGGGGAAGAGTTGGAACAGGCGCAGACACAAAGACTCCAAGCCCTCCTTCAGAAATGGCAACATGTATTCGCAAGACACGAGGAAGATTATGGGTGTACGAAAGTGGTAGAACACCATATACCGACTGGAGATGCAGGGCCCAGTAGAGAGAGGTACCGGCCGATCCCACCCACCTTGTATGCAGAGGTACGCTCGCTACTGCAGGGCATGCTGGAGCGAGGAGTCGTCCGGGAAAGCAGTAGCCCCTGGGCAGCCCCCATCGTACTTGTGCAGAAAAAGTCAGGAGCTTGGAGGTTTTGCGTGGACTATCGGAAGCTTAACCTGGTGACCAAGAAAGACGCGTTTCCCTTGCCCCGGATTGAAGACTCCCTTGCCGGTCTCACACGATCCGCTTGGTACTCCACCTTGGATCTGGCCAGTGGATATTGGCAGGTGCCAGTGGCCGAGGCCGATAGAGAGAAGACCGCCTTTACGACCCCGTTCGGACTATTCCAGTGGGAACGGATGCCCTTCGGGCTCTGTAACGCTCCGGCCACGTTCCAACGCCTCATGCAGCGCTGTCTTGGAGGTCAGTTAATAGAGTCAGTCTTGGTATATTTGGATGATGTAATTGTGTATTCCCCAGATTTCGATTCACACCTCCGACACCTCGAAGAGGTTTTCCGGGCGATGGAGAAATATGGGCTGAAGTTACAACCCGACAAGTGCCATCTGTTGCGGCGGAAAGTCCAGTTCCTGGGCCATGTGGTCAGCGCTGCTGGGGTGGCCGTAGACCCTGGGAAGGTCTCCGCGGTGAGAGACTGGAGTGCACCAAAGACTGTGAGGCAAGTGCGGACATTTCTGGGATTTGTGGGATACTACAGACGGTTTATAAAAGATTTCTCAAAGATTGCCAAACCCCTTAACCAGCTACTGGTCGGCACAGGGCGAAACCGGGGGCGGGGGTCACCCTCTATTGATTGGGACGAGTCCTGTGAAGGGGCATTTCAGAGGTTAAAACAGGAGTTGTTACAGGCTCCTATCTTGGCCTATGCAGACTTTACCCAGCCATTTCTTTTGTATACAGACGCTAGCAACCTGGGGCTGGGAGCAGTCTTGGCCCAACGACAAGCGGGTACGGAACGGGTGATCGCCTACGCAAGCCGAAGCCTTCACCCAGCGGAGAGGAACGACGCGAACTACAGCTCATTCAAGTTGGAGCTGTTGGCCCTGAAATGGGCCCTGACCGAGAAGTTCAAGGACTACCTCTGGGGTGCTAAGGTGACGGTGATTACAGACAATAACCCTCTGGTTCATTTACAGACAGCGAAGTTGGGGGCGGTGGAGCAGCGCTGGGTGGCACAACTTGCCAACTTCAATTACCAACTACAGTATCGGCCCGGTCGGGAACACACGAACGCGGATGTCCTGTCCCGATTGCCAGAGGTGGACGGCCCCGGTGGCTGTGATGGCCACGAAGAGGAAAGCCAGGAGGAAGGCTACCTGATAGGGGTTGTGGAAGCACCAGGAGGCCAGCAGGAGGCGGTACCCGGGAGCTGGGGTTGGGACCCCTGCCGGTGGAAGGAAAGACAGGCCCAGGATCAAGATTTATGGCAGGTGAGGATGTGGGTAGAGCGAGGCCGGCGACCAACGTCGTCCGAGAGGCTGACCCAGACAGAGACGGGGAAGAGACTGCTGGGACAGTGGGACAAGCTGGAGATACAGGAGGGGGTACTTTGCCGAAAAGTAAGTGATCCGAAGCTGGGCGAGGAGGTACGCCAGATCGTGGTGCCCGCCGATCAAACAGCAGCCCTGGTGTCTGCCTACCATGACCAATTGGGACACCAGGGACAAGAACGGACCGTATCACTGCTACGCAGGTTCTTCTATTGGCCGGGACTGGAAGCATCAGTGCGTAGCTTGGTCCAAGCTTGCCCCAGGTGCACGTTATTCAAGTCTCGACGAGAGGCCCGAGCACCGATGATACCCATATGTGCCAAAGCCCCCCTTCACATCATGGCGATGGATTTCCTGACCCTGGGCCGGCCACAGGACCGTTATCCGAACATCTTAGTAATCACCGACCTGTTTACGAAATATGCATGGGCAATCCCCACCCTCGATCAGACGGCAAGTACCACCGCAACGGCTTTATGGCGGCACGTCTTCCAAACATTTGGATGTCCAGAGTTCTTACACTCAGACCAAGGGGCAAACTTCGAATCAAAGGTGATCCGGGAATTATGCCAGCTGTATGGGTGCACGAAGACCCATACGACGTCCTACCACCCTCAAGGAAACGGCTGCTGCGAGAGGTTTAATCAAACCCTGCTGGGGCTCTTAGGGACCTTGGATCAACGCAAGCAGAGTGATTGGGTGAGTGCTCTACCGAACCTCTTACAAGCTTATAACAACAGCATTCATAGCACGACGGGGTATGCCCCCACTTATCTGATGTTCGGTAGGCATGTGCGGATGCCGACGGACCTGGTCCTGGGAGCGGCCGCGAGCCAGGAGGAAGGAAGTGTGACTGAGTGGGTAGGGCGCCACCACCAACGGCTGCACTTTGCCTATGAGCAGGTATCCCAGAAAATACGGGCCACCGGAGAAAAGAACAAGCGGTTGTACGACCGAACAGCCCGGGAAGCCCCCTTGCTGCCAGGAGAGAGAGTCCTGGTACGAGATAACCGGCGGCAAGGCAAAGGAAAGCTGAGCGACCGTTGGGAGGCCATCCCGTACGTAGTCTGTAGGCAGCAGAGACCGGGTCAGCCGGTGTATACCATCCGGCCGGAAGGAGAGGCCGGCCCGGAGCGGGTGGTACACCGAAATATGATTCGCCCTTGTCCAAATTTCCCCGAGGTCACGGAGGAGGTAGTCGCGGAGCCGGCACCGACAGCCCCCTGGATGGAAGGATGGGCTGTAGTACCAGGTTTACCTGTGGTGGCGCCACCCCCAGTCGCCCCTGGAGAGCCCGATCTTGCACCTGAGCCAATTGACCCCCCGGCCGCCCAGAGGCAGCCAGGACCAGCACCAGAGCCAGCCGAACCCCTGGCCGCACAAGGACAACCTGAGGTTGTGCCCGAGCCCGCTGCACCTGACTCCCCTGTAAGACGCTCCCAACGGGAGAACCGCGGCCGGCCCCCTTCCCGCTATGGTGAGTGGACTACTCAAAGGCATTCCAGGGACTGGAATGTATTGGCGGGGGAGGATGTCACAGGGTGACGACTTGTCAGGGCGGAACCAAAAATTGAGGAAGTTGGTTCCGCCCGGATGTTTCCGCCCCGACCGGAAAAATGGAAACACCGGACATCCGGCAGCGTTGCGAAGGCTGTAATCAGCGGATTGAGCACAGCTGTGGCTAGTTAACGAGATCGCCGGGTAATTGGATAATGGGAGCGTAAGGAGAAGTACAAAAAGCACAGTTAGATGACAGTTGGAGTCGGAAGTGTGTGCTGAGGAACGGAGCTGTGCTCATTGCTAGACGTGGTGGCTGGATATATTTCTCTCTCTTTCCCTCTTCTCTCGTTGCAGTTACGGTGGACCGGCTGGATTTAAGGAACAACCCTATGGGTGAAAAAGGAACTACAGTCCAACTAGTAATTTGAACGGAGAAAAACGAGAAGCGATTTGATCGCACTGCACAACGTACACAAAGGCTATCCGCTGTGAGTATGCCCATGGTGTAGTGTAACTAGCGGAAACTTGCATGTTGTGATTCGTTGGAGTCCTCCAGGAGTAGGAAGGCGGCCCTACCCCTATCAGTAGCGTGGTGGGCGAGCCGCCAGCAGCATATATATTTCATACAGCCACCGCAACGCGACTCTGGTCTGGTCGTTTCTGCCACCGCCTCTACGTTAGCCCCAAGCACAGTGGAAGGGACCGGGCGTTTCCCCTCGTGGTGTTGCACTTGCAGTGTGGTGAGTGAGATTTTACATATTATAAGCTTTTTCACGATAGAGTGGTGCTGTGTATTTGCCGTGGGTTGCCGTGTGTCTTGTCAGAGGAACCCCGCACCATCCATTCTCTCCCTTGGAAGGAGGACGCCGGGGCCAACGACCGTAGACCTTATTGCCATCATACGCGGTGTGCTGTTCAAGAGAGTGAAGAGACGCAGGCCAAGTACTGTGGAGGACTGTGAGTATTATAGTGAAAGCAATTGTGGTGTAAACTTACCTGTGTGTGTGTCATCGCAGAGTCGGAGGCGAACGGGTCCGCTGCCCCCGGGTCCCTACGAAAGGGCGCCCTTATCTGGGATTTGATCAGCCTACGGACAGTGGCGATAAGGCAGCGCTCGACCCGGCGAGGTGGTGTGTGACCTTCGCCCCCCTGCTGACCTACAGAAGGAACGACCGTGAGTAACATAGTAAAAGCAATTGTGGTATAAGCTTACCTGTGTTTGTATCATCGCAGAGTCGGAGGCGAACGGGTCCGCTACCCCCGTGGTCTCTACGGAAGGGCGCCCCTATCCGGAATTCGATCGACCCACGGACCGTGGGGATAGGGCGGCGCTCGACCCGGCGAGGTGGTGTGTGGCCTTCGCCCCCCTGCTGACCAACAGTAAAGAGCCGACTGTGAACGTGATACTTACCCCGAGAGCTGTAAGCAGCGGAGCTGGTGAGAACCATTCAAAGACCAATAACAGTGTTTCTGTGTCCTAGCGATCACCTGTGGAGAGAGAAAGGAAAACGAGAGAGAGTCAGTAAAGAGCCGACTGTGAACGTGATACTTACCCCGAGAGCTGTAAGCAGCGGAGCTGGTGAGAACCATTCAAAGACCAATAACAGTGTTTCTGTGTCCTAGCGATCACCTGTGGAGAGAGAAAGGAAAACGAGAGAGAGTCAGTAAAGAGCCGACTGTGAACGTGATACTTACCCCGAGAGCTGTAAGCAGCGGAGCTGGTGAGAACCATTCAAAGACCAATAACAGTGTTTCTGTGTCCTAGCGACCACCTGTGGAGAGAGAAAGGAAGACGAGAGAGAGTCAGTAAAGAGCCGACTGTGAACGTGAAACTTACCCCGAGAGCTGTAAGCAGCGGAGCTGGTGAGAACCATTCAAAGACCAATAACAGTGTTTCTGTGTCCTAGCGATCACCTGTGGAGAGAGAAAGGAAAACGAGAGAGAGTCAGTAAAGAGCCGACGGTGAACGTGATACGTACCCAGAGAGCTGTAAGCAGCGGAGCTGGTGAGAACCATTCAAAGGCCAATAACAGTGTTTCTGTGTCCTAGCGATCACCTGTGGAGAGAGAGAAGAAGACAAGAGTGAGTCATCGAGGAATCGACGGTGAACGTGATACTTACCCAGGAAGCTGTAAGCAGGGAGCCGGTGAGACCCCTTTCAAAGTCAGTAACAGTGTCTTTGTTGTCCTAGTGGCCGCCTGTGGAAAGAGAAGAAGGCGAGAGTAAGCCATTGGGCACGGACAGTGGAGAAACCCCTAACAGCCACACCAGAAGTTGTCTGCCTCCAGGGAGAGAAGAAGGAGGGCGCCACGGCCAGCAGGGTCCAGGCGGGAGCCTGACGTCTCCTTTTTCCCCCGTTGATGGTGGTTGGCACCCCCGTTTTCCCATCCCTGTCACCCGTGGCTGTAGTCTCCCTGGAGGGAGTAGAAGAAGCCATTAGTTTTAAAATTCCCCTTTCCCCGAAATTTCCCCCCCATCCTTTTAAGTATTTAAGATTTCAATAAAGCTTGTTTTAAATTTTACTTACCTGTTTCCGTGTTTGTCTGGTCATTGGGTCGGCTTTGGGGACCTCCTCGAGGTGGGAGTTGAGAAGGGGCGTGGCTTTAGCCAAACACAGCCAGCCCCTAGTGGTGACACTTATAAATCAAACAGAATGATGTTTACTATAATGCATAAAATGCATTATGTTTATGTAACATCCCTACAAAACATGGAAACCAGAATGTGTGTGTGTACCTGGTAATTATCACATTGTGGGGACCAATTGTCCTCACAAAGATAGGAATACGAGTATTTTTGTGACCTTGTGGGGACATTTTGAAGTCCCCATGAGGAAGCTTATAAATCAAAGAAAATGATGTTTCTTGAAAATGTGTAGCAGAAAGGTTTCTGTGATGGTTGGGGTTAGGGTTTGGTTTAGGGGAAGGGAATAAAATAAACAGTTTGTACTGTATAAAATGCATTACGTCTATGGAATATCCCCAAAACATGGAAACCAGAATGTGTGTGTTTGTGTGTGTGTGTGTGTACCTGGTAATTATCACATTGTGGGGACCAATTGTCCCCACAAAGATAGGAATACCAGTGTTTTTGTGACCTTGTGGGGACATTTTGATGTCCCCATGAGGAAACAAGCTCATAAATCAAACAAGATGGTGTTTATTGAAAATTTAAGGTACAAGAAAGTTTTCTGTGATGGTTGGGGTTAGGGAATGGGGTAGGTTAGGGGAATAGAATATACAGTTTGTACAGTATAAAATGCACACACAAAACATGGAAACCCCAAAAAACATGGAAACCAGAATGTGTGTGTGTGTGTGTGTGTGTGTGTGTGTGTGTGTGTGTGTGTGTGTGTGTGTGTGTGTGAATGATTACCTTGATTAGTTCATTACTGATAATAAACACATACACAGATTCATTAATAGTACGTTTATTTCATGCTTTAACAGTTGATTTCGACAGTAACATTTTCAGCATTTTAGCGAAGCAGTAATGATATTCATCACCTGATAAATGGCTATTTACAGTCCTGCATTACAGTAAAAGTTTGATTTTGAGTTTGTTTGCATCAGCCGCCACTGCATATAAGCAAAATTATTGTAAAGTGTTTCAGAAAATAATATGAAGAAATAACATATTTATCATGAAGTCAAAGATCAAACGTTTCTTTCACAAGGCATTGTGGGTGGAAACATGCAGCAACTGTTTTTCCTGTTCATTTTCTGAGAAGTTTCACCTGGTTATAATTTATGCATTTGTCTTATTTTTTATAATAGTACTTTATTAATATACATTTTTCTAAAGTAAAGACAAATAAAACTTAACAGCAACATTAAAAACAGTATTTAAGAAAGGATTTCTATCATCAGGAGACACAGGTTAAACATCTGCTACAGTAAGATCCTCTTTTGATTTCATTGTTCTTTTAAGATGTCACTGGCTTCTCCTGTGTCTCACTGTCCTACAATCTTCCATCTTTAAGCATTTTTAATCAAGACTGTCCTCCAAAAATAACGACCCCATAGGTTGTTTGTTTTAGTACCTTATTACGTCGTAAAGTTACTTGTTAAGGGATTAGTTCTCTCTTGCGCCAGTATCTTATACAACCTGTGGTTACGTTTTAAGGTTTTTTGCCTTATACGTTAGATTATAAAAAAATTATTCATTTGTAAACGTTCTTAGCTGACGTAATGGTGCAATTGATCACAAGAGCCAATGGTATTTCACAATCAAAGATGACATATCATGATTTCGTCTGTCGGCAGTTTTTTGAAGTGATATAATCCTAATCGTAAAGCCACGTTGGCCAATTAGAAGCCTTAAACAGAAGCAAAACCCCCAGTTTTACTGTCTACACGACAACACTGCAACCGGCGTTTCTGAAAAACCTCACACTGGCAGAGGTTTTCAAAAATGTTTGGTTTCAGTGACGTGATACTGCATTTTCATGTGGACGAATGGCCGAACCACGTAAAAAAGTCACAGTTATAAAAATACCCTTGTCCGTGTGGACTAGGCCGAAGTACTTTTTATAAAAAGCTGTGACTGTTTTGAGTGTTGTGTTTATATCCTATAATATATAAACGGGTACGTTATTTGCCCTAAATGCCTCAGTAATGTGTAAAATTGAAAATCATAATCCAGTGCATGTCATCATAGCAAAATTATACTCCAAAATATCATTTCATACCCTATTATATTAAGTTTCACCTGCTGCTGGTAGAGGCGCTAATTTAGTATACGCATCTGTTGGTCCTATTTGGCGAAATGGACAAACAACCCATACAATCGTATAGGTTGGTGGATATGTTGTTTTAATCTAATATTTAACTGTTTTCTAAGCATTAAAAACAAGCCTCACTAGAACACACATTCACACACTACTGTGTTAGTATAGATAGATAGATAGATAGATTTCATGTATCATAACTACTTGGATTAAATATATAGGCATAAATGAAACTAAGCTTGTGTTAAAAAGCACAATAAACAAAATTAAACAGAATATTTGCATATGTTTTTCTATTCATTAACAATATACAGAAAATTCATATTTATTGTAGATTAATGTACCCTATTTTTACTTAGAATAGAGTCATTGGGTACCTAGATTTTACTTTATTCGTCATGAGTTTTCTTCTGGTCTTCTTAAACCCTAAAAAGAAAAGTGATGTTATTGTGATAAACTATGAGGTCAACATACAGTATTCTAGGGTACTGTACAAGAATATCATTGATTAACATCATATAAACTTTGTAAAGCAAAAACCGAATATTCACACAGTATGAGAGTATGAAAGCATAACTTCGTAAACATATAGCATCGATCTATACTCTTTGATACTCACTCTCCTCTCTAATAGCACACAAAGTTAAGTTCCTCCATACAGTTTCTGTTCTCCCAGTTCCGATTTTTTAGGTTTAGAGATCCACAGTAAGTGTAATTGGCAGGACAGGCTTGTTGTTGGGCACTAAGGTTTCCAGGATCCTCACCACTCAACCAGATCCATGAGCCTGCCAGGAATCGTAGACCCGTCCACACACTTGATGTGTCAGCAATGGCTTGTTTGGCTTGGATGAGATGTAAATCTGTAGGCAGACTGGCCAGATCAGTGTGATGAGTCCTGCAGTATTGTAACGCGTCCTCCCAGCTCTTATTCTCTTTAACAACAATCAGTTCAGTGTCCCACTTGTAGCAGAAGTAATAGTTGTTTTGATAAGTACAGTCATAGTTATACACCTCACCGTTTTTAAATGAACAGCAAATATAATTGCTTTGAGTATCTGGTTGTCCAGCTGCCCAGATGATAAAACTGCTATTGCCTCCGTCACTCCACTGCCAGTTGTTTGTAGAGTTCAGTCGCAGACCAACCCAGCTGTAACCACGATAAGAATTAGATAACTCGGCAGGACTTATACTGCTAGCACTTAGAGTGTTTAATGCTGTAATTTCCTCCTGGCTGTCAACACTGGACAGGTCTACATAGGAGCTTCTGCAGTGACTTTGAGCTTTTGTCCATGTCGTGGCATTACTAAAATAAAAGTGTTTTCTTTTCAACGCTCTTGTGAGCTCACAATGAGCCGAGAGGAGAAGAGCAAACACGACAATCTTCATCTCTTCTGTGAAGGGTGAGTCTGTCAACACTCTCCTAAAACACACTTTATATGTTAACACCAGCTTTACATTTGTTAGTAATGTATGCAAATGTATGCTCACTTAAAAAAATCAATGGAAAAAGAAAATAAGCTCAGAAAAGTTTAATTGCAATTGTTACCAGTTTTAAATTAAATTCAGTTTGTTCATAACTCTGCAGCTGGCGTTATCTCTAAATCTTTTATTGAGCAAATCTCTCCAGTTCTTCAGCGACTGCATTGACTTTCAGTAACGAATTGCGTAGATTTCTAAATGTTGATTCTCACATTCAAGGCACTTTAAAATCTCGCTTCAAAGTATTGGATCTTTTTCATATTTATACCCCTCTATGTGCTCTGAGATCCTTTTTCTCAGTTTCTCTCGTGCCATATATACACTTAACTATGGAAGCTAAAACTTTTAACCCATGTGGGTACTTGCTTTTAAATCTATCTCCCCCACAACATTTGCAAAATTCCATCTTAAGACTCACCTCTTTACCCAAGGATTTTATGAGCTGCTTTTATTAAGCCAGTAATTGACTTGTATCTGTATGTGATGCTGATGCCATTTGTTTCATCTTACTCATTTGTGCGGTGTATGAAATGCAAAGTGCAAATGGTACAACTTACCCCACAGGGATTACCCCAGACAGAGGGTTTGTTTTAAACACAAAGAAAATTCTGTTTAAACACAAATAATTAAATACTATTCTGTCTATATACAGTACTATATACTAGCTCCACTCACAATCCTTCAACCTTAATTTAATTTCAAAAAGTTTGGATAACCCTGTAATGTGAGCCTAAGCCACAAAACCATTATGACTAGTAAATGTGTAGCAATAGCCAACAATAGATAGCTAATGCTAACTAATTAATTTAAAGGGATAATTCACCCAAAAATGAAAATTCTGTCATCATTTACTCACTGTCATGTTACAAACCTGTATAAATTTTGTTGTTCTGATAAAGAAATATATTTTGAGAAATGTTTGTAACCAGTTAGTGAACCCCATTGACTTGCTAAAAATTATTTTTTCCTACTATGGAAGTGAATGGGGTCCAAACACTTCTCAAAATATCTTCCTTTGTGTTCATCATAACAAAGAAATTTATACAGGTTTGTAACAACATGAGAGTGAGTAAATGATGACAGAATTTTCATTTTTGGGTCAACACCCATTACGATATAAAGTAAAGATAATTTTCCATGAAGATAGTTTGTAAATTTTCTACGGTAAATATATAAAAAATGCATTCATCATCGTTATGATATGTTGCTAAGGTCTCAATTAAACAAAATTGACCCTTATAAGTTTTGACCCTTATGGTTTTGTAGTCTAGGGTAACAAATGTTTAAATTTGACCCCTGCATATGTTAAATTACAACGCAGTGGGTTGGTTTTGTATGTTTTTGACCCAACGCTTGGTTGAAAACAACCCATAATTTTTGTTTTATAAATCAATGCATATAGATAGATATTTTTGAAAGGGCCACACAATAAAAAGGTCAATTATTTTGCCTAATATTGTATTAACATAATTGTATTTTGTATTTATATTGTATTTAGTTTTTATTGTGATTAATTAAATTCATTTTTTTATTTAATTATTATTGTATACTTGAGGCTTAGTATACTGTGTTACTGTAACAGACACTGCTGTGTTAAAATGTTTTCATTTCTACCTATAGGATTTGTTTCCAAATTGTGTTTTAGGTAACAAGACAATGATTAAGATACTGTAATTAAATATTGGATTTGGTGACTTACAAACCCAGGTCAGGAAAATAAACATATGATGAAGAAATTTACTTTCATGCCTCCAAAACACTCTTTGTCTGGTACATCTTAATGAAAACAACTTTTCACAAATTCATAGGAGATCATCTGACAGTAAGAAAAAAAGTAGAAGAAAAAGACCAAAATCACAGATTAAGGATTTAAAGGGTCTTGATGACAGATTTTATAATACTAGTGTCTCAGTGTTCTGGCTTGCTTAGACTAAAAAAATAAAATGTCTGTTTGACACAAGCCCTATCACATGGTTTGCGTAGTGCATGATATTCTCTCAAAATTTTCAAAGTTTGCATGTCTGCTGGGCTAATAGGGTTTTTACACTTTGTTTTGAGTTTTTGCATAATATGGATATTTGGTGAATGTAAAAGTCAAAGCTTTCAACATTTACTTTGAAATGTTGTTTTAACATAACTTTACAGATCTTTACAACATCAATGGTGAAGTGGAATATCAAATTTCAGATTAACCCTCTGGGGTCCGACCATTTTGGGACACTCTCAGAGGTTCTGACATGCTCTTACATTTGGTCTTTAAAACATAATAATGGGAAGTGTCTCATAACACTGCGTTCAGCACAAACTGGGCTAAAATATTATATGAGCTACATGTATGTACATGTTTGTATTTTTGAGAGAAAAATGTTTATGCGTGGTTTTTAAAAAAGCAACATTTTTAAGTCACTGATATAAGTCCACAAAACCCATACTAAACATGTTTTAACAAGACTTTCCCAAACAGAATCTAGTAGTCTAGAGTTTTTTCTTTAAAATGATGTGACAATCACCCTGCCTACTTATTCACATAAAACAATGTATTGATTTAGAAATTGTAAGACACTTTTTGTTTAGACGTGCCGTATGCGAGAAGGATTGATTGACTGCAAGCAAACAAAGGCTCGCATAATGAGCTGCATAATGAGGCAGGAATGTGAGAATGAACTACAGTAAAGAATGTGAGGACAAATGTATACATGTTTGTTTGAGGTTTATTAAGTTAACAATATAATCAAAATAGAAATGATGGTTAGTAGGACATTAAGTTTATTTGGAAAGAAACCCTTTTCAAAAACTTTGTATAAACTAAGAAACTGATACACAACGGAGCTGTAAACTTCATGTGGCTCATGTTACCATATAACTTTATGTCCAAAAAGTGTTTTTCCACTTCATAGTTTTGTACTGATGAGAGAGATGCAGACCTCTAAGAGAGTTATAAACAGCTGTTAGCATAAATTGTCCACAGAAATACCCTTACTTAGTATCAGTGATATTTCCCCATCAGTTATATAAGTAACATTCATATACTATCTTGTACATAAACTTAATCTCAGATAAACATCTGCAGCAATTAATATAATAAGCTGTTTTCGGATGACTGTTTTCAGATGCCCATCCCCTTATCGTCTAGCTTCTGTTTTAAACATGTTTCTGTAAGCGCGTATGAACTTAAAAACACATCGCATGTGCGCGAGCTCGCGTCTCCGTGTAATGAAGCGCTCATAAAAACGGTGTCGCGTGTTAAGCGCAATGTATGGAATTCCTTGCATGCGGAATTCTTTTACAGCAAATCCCGCAGTGCAGCATTAGTTGCCATGAAGGATACGAAACTGAATAACTTTGTCTAACACTGTACAGCATGTAACAGATATCTGCCATTACGGGAGGTCACGTGGATTTGTTTGTAAATAAGCATATAAACATGGAATCATATTACAGCACACACTTAAAAGATACAGCAGTTCAGGCTTACTGAAAGTTTCCATGAAGGATATAAGTGAATAACTGTGTTTAACACTGTTACAGCATGCAACAGTGAAATCCGCCATTACGTGAGATCGCGTCCGTTTGTAAACAATGCAAAAGTTTTTCAATCCGAAGCGTGCAGTCTGCTAAGGTTGCTTAACGTTACTGTATGTAGGCTGAACTGCACAAACCATGAGCATAGCCTATTAAGTTACATGATAGCAAATATAAATGGTATAAATTAACTGTTGACGTTACTTACTTCTAATCCAGCTCCAGTGCGTTCTCCATTGATCTTCTTAGGTAACGTTAAAGATAAACGCTTCTCTTCCTCAATGTCCAGACATAACGTTAAATGAAGATATTCCTCACGTGTGTGAATAAAGTTTATAGTCCAAACATGCGGTAAAGTCTTTAAATCTGATCTTCATTGCCATGTCAACAGCTGTGGGCGTGACCAAATTAAAGATAATGAAGTCAGCCAGGAAAAACGGTACTCTCTTTACTTCAATGCAGATTACATAAACTGGCAATATTTGTTTTCGATTATATTTAGCTTGTTTAAAAGTAGACATTTCAGGCTTTCTTTGGATATGTGTATCATGCTTGTGTGACGAGTATTCGCAGAGTTTCAATTGATTTTTGTAACGTGTTTTGAGAGACAGCTGGCGGAGACAGAAATGTCTGGATGCACACCCTGTTTATTTTCTTTATTTGACAAAAACACAAAGATCTGTTGTTATTGTGAATGAACACATATTAAAGAAGACCCTTTACCGTTTCAAATGATGTCAAACACGTAAGTGTATGATTATTAATGATGGAGTATTTTAAGTTGATTCTGCCATGATAAGGAAAAAACACGTCAAAACGCGGCCCCGCGTTTTTGGACCCCACACTCTAAAAAAACAATGTAACAAATGAAACACAAAAATGAAATTTTTTAAGGTTGCAGTCATTAAACAATGATTTGAATCTGTGACTGGGGTGTGTGGTCTGTGAAGGTCTGATAACATTATGTTTAGTGTAAATAACCCATAAGACTGGTGGTTTCCCAGACGGGGATTAGCTTAAGCCAGGACTAGGCTTTAGTTTAATTAAGAAATATAATTAGTTTTAACAAACATTTCTTACTTAAAACATTACTGGTGTGCTTTTTGAGGCAAAACAAAGGGCACTGATGTATTTTAAGATATGTCAGTGCAAGTTGTTTTTAATTTGGACAGCTCTTAAAAAAGTTTTAGTCTAGGACTAGTCTAAACCACCCCAATATCTGTAAGTATCAAAGCAAAATGCATTTATTTCTTTATAATTTCTATAAATATCAATGTAAAAGGCAGGCTAATCCTTATGTACAAACTACAAAACAACAAAGTATGCAAATTAATTACAAGAAACCCATTAGGAAAATGGACATGCAAATTATAAAAAATTTGAAAGACAAAATGATGTATTATGTAAAGGGTATGACATATAGGATTATTTTTCTGTATTTAAAATTAAAAATCAGACAAAGAAACTAAATAACTGCTAGAACGTAATAAATTAATATGTTAAAACATAATGTTACACAGTGTAAGGTTTACTTTGCTGAGATTTCACTTTGAAATAAAATTAGGAATAGGTATATAAATATTTACAAAAACATGATATTTTTTGCACAGTTGTCAATACTGTCAAAAATTCATTGAAATTTGATGCAACAAGTAAGAGTTGTTTAAAAAATTTTCCTGTCTCCGAAATATGCATTATGTCCATTTTGAAAATATATAAAAAATAACTTTTAAGAAGCTTTATTTGTCAATGACAGAAATATAGCTGTTATACAGTAAATACAACATCAACATACTGAGTTTTAGGTCGTGAATTTGTTAGACAGCATTTCAGTGGAATTGTGTGTCCTTACTCTTGACCATTTGTTGTATTGTATTGTCTATTTGTTTTTATTTGCACTCATATTTAAAACTTTTTGCACTTTAGGATTTCATAAATGTTTGTTTTGTTTTATATCATGACTACAGATGTTTCTGAAAGGCAAAGAGATCTGTTCTTATCTCTCCTACAGAATTTCCTTGCTGACCAAACCTTAAATACACACATATTGATGCTTTTCCAATGTTTTTAAATTTTAGGTGTAAATAAAACCTTTAGACTAAGAATTGTTTGACTTTCATTGTCAAATTTCCTGGTTTGACTTTATGGTGTTTCCATTCTGTCATATTTTTGCATTCATTTGTTTGGTCGGTACAAACAGGCACCTGTGTTCCAGATCATAAACTTCTAGTCATTAAGATGACATTTATGTCAATGAGTTCATTAAGTTTATTTAGTCATCCTTTTTTAAATCATTTATTTGTTACCTTACACTAGGGTTTAGGCAATTGGGTGAAGAAGTTTAATGCAAATGTAAAAAACATTTGTCTCAGTTACTAACCAATAACCATGCACACAAACAAAGAAAAATCAGAAACCTGGATGTTGCACCCTAAACATTTTTGTCTGTAACACCCCTTTAATTGAAGGGGAAAATAATAATAGTTATTGATATCCCCTCTGTGCCTTTATGGTGTAAACAACATTCGTATTAACTTCATCAGGGGTTTATGTAAATGATCCTTACATCCCTGATGATATATCACCTGGCATGACACTTAATTAATTGATCAATGTTAAAAAAGAAAATTATTTAAACCAATTTTACAACACCAGCCAAGCAAAAACGTTTTTAAACTTTTGTTTACCAATTTTTTATAAAGAAAGGGAACAAGGAAGTAAAAATAAGAAGCACCCTGAGGTCATAACAAGGTAGGGTTTTTAATGACAAATTATTTATGTTACATTCAATTTTGTGGTCATATTTACGAAATATTAAAAGAAATGTTTGCCAAAAACCACTAAAGTTTGCAAACATATCCCGTTACTAATAGTACAGCAACATAGACAAATGTAACCCCCGGAGCGCGATTACGTCCCTGTTTCCCCAGTCTGATCACGTCCTGGTTCCTCCGATCTGATCATGTCCAGTTTCCGCTGGTCTAATTACGTCCCTGTTCCCCCAGTCTTCATGTAGTGACTCCCACGTTTTAGTAAGAATAACTTGTTGTGAATATTTTTAATGTGGCTATGTATAATGTGTTGGACTTGATGAGACTATTTCCAGAGCACTTATTTATTGCTGTTCTTGTGTTGCTATAATTGCTTCTATTGTTTACCTCATTAGTAAGTCGCTCTGGACAAAAGCATCTGCTAAATGACTAAATGTAAATATAAAATGCATTGCAACAGGTGCTAAATTGACAAATAGCCATGTCAATAGTTTTATATATTTTTTTATTTTATTTTTTGATATAGATAGAGATCAAGAATAAAAGGAAAAGAAAAGATAGTAAGTCTTATAGGAGGTGAGGAGTGTTTAATGCACTTTGGCATAAATACAAAATCCTGGATCCCAGTTAACCAGTTTGCTTTGAACAGATTGAGATTTTAGATGAGAAAATTAAATTTGTTTTCTCTTATTCTAGGTAAAATGCTGGCATGTCCATGTCCTATGTGTGAATCGCCTGTATTTAATACCAATATTTTTCATTTGTCATTAGTATTAGTTAATTTAATAAAATAAGGCGCTTCTTGATCCAACAGTCATTTCCAGCCAATCAAATTACATAGCGGAGCAGAATTCCAACCAATCATATGAAAGAAGGTTGGAGTTTCTGTTCACTAAGGCTAGCTCTAAAATGCCTTCAGAAGCAGAATTCCAAGACGAGGCATCAAGGCACGTCCGATCCAATGTTTGGTTTACTTCCTGTCTCCTGAGATACATTCATCATCTTGTCTCATAAATGTTTGCATGGGCATGCACAGGAAATGTTATTGGTCGAGCCTGGTCAAGATAAAAAAAATGAAATGGCGGCCAAGGAAGGGGCTGGAAATTTAGTGTGCATAAAAGTTATATTTTCACTTTTACACATTTCTAGTGTGAAACTGGTATTGTAGTTTTCAAATATGGGTTTAGTTATCACAAAGGCACTCCATGTATTTCAAACCGAATTCCATTATGCCTTCATGCCTCCGAAGTCACTGCCTCACGAGGCAGCTAGGCAACAAGTCAGCTGCCTGCTTTCGGACCCAGGTTAACCCTGTAAGACCCAGATATTGAAAAAACTTTGAAAAAAATATATTTAACCTTTTATATGTTGTTGTAGGAATCCTCTAATGCAAAAATATTGGGTTTTTACATTTTTGACATTTTGGTAAGTTTTAATGGTAATATTACAACATTGGGCCTTTGGTGTAGCAGAATTGCTGTGATTTCAATCACTGTTTTAACAAATGTTAATAACATCTAAGAGTTACTCTGCAGCGTGTACTGCTTATGTACCACAATAATAGTATCCTCTTTATCCATACAGTATACATAATCACACAATACATAATATCCAGACAAAACCATATTTTTATGAAAAATTATTTAATATAAAAATATGCTCAGATTGTGTTTACAAAACCATATAAACTGAAAGAAAACTGGTATTTACTGTGTTTAGCTGTGTTTACAGACATGTGTAATGATAGTTCCCTTTCAATACGGTTCACTTTGCATTGCGTCAGTTGCTGACGCTATACGGACTACCGGCACATCCGGGAACTTGACAGTAAATTTCGTCACCGCCCCTTTTCGGGGGTTAAAAAAGCAGCGCCTCCATTGGCTTCCATTCAAAATAGCGTAACAAAGCAACGTTTTTACACAGCCGGCAGGCGTAAATAACTTATGAAATCACTCAGATTAAACATGTCGAGTATTTATCTGTCCATCCTGCCTGCCATAGAGCGCGAAAGATACATTAACACATTTAATTTGGTCAATATAAAAACATGTCCCTTTCATTCTCACAGCGTCGAATTTGGGTAACAACGCCATCCAGTGATTGCTGGAAATATCGCTAAGCCAGTTAGTTGTATGGCTGGACGGAAAAGTGCACTCATTACTCTAAATATAAAGACATAATAAATAAATACGAAGTAACTTTCAAATACGAAGTAAAATCATTCACTTGCTTCCCTGTTGACTTGATGAGGTACGTGTTTAATGTCCGGGTAAGACACCTCTGGCCAATAGGGAGCGTTGTTACACAAATTTGATGCTGGGAGAATGAAAGAGACATGTTTTTATATTGACCAAATTAAATGTGTTAATGTATCTTTCGCGCTCTATGGCCGGCAGGGTGGACAGATAATTACTCAACGTGTTTAATCTGAGTGATTTCATAAGTTATTTACGCCTGCCGGCTGTGTACGAACGTTGCTTTGTTCCACTATTTTGAATGGAAGTCAATGGAACGTCTAGTGCGATTTCCCCCAAAAGTGGGCGTGAACCTGTTCAGAGACATTCTATGACGTTGCGCCGGTTGTGCGTATGGGGGAAACCCTTGTTTACTCCGCGATTGAAGCCTATTGGTTAACGTCTGTAAAAATTACAGACCTATGGCATTCGAGCCCACGAAAGTGGCGGGACTATGCCCTATAATAGTCCAAAAAAGAGCGCTATACCTCATTCGCATTCTCCTTCAGCGCGAACCTCTCGCTGCTCCGAAGAAGAAGACGACTTACTCGCCGTCGACACAAGCCCTGCAGCGGAATCCAGGCCTAGCGTCTTCCCTGTCGTTTTCCGGCTGAGAACCGAAGATAGCAGAATCCAGGTCTAGCATCTTCCCCTGCCGCTTTCCGGCTGAGAACCGAAGATAGCCTTCGCTTGCCGTGATACGAGCCCTGTGCAGCGGACACATGCCTGACGAGGTCTCCCCTGCGGCCGCCCGGTAAGATCAATATTTTTAATATAAAGCTATAAACTAAAAGAGCAGGCGCTGTTGTAATAGCGTCCAGCACAGCGACTCAAGTGAGCCTCTCTGCTATGAATTTCCTCCGAGCGCGTCACTGGTCTGGGACCTCCCACGCCGAGACCGCTCTCATATGCACGGTTGTCCTATCTATGTTTTGTGCTCCCCCTGCTGTTCCTCTCTCGCTGAGATGCACAAGCGGCGAGTCGTGAGACTAAGATGGATGCATAAGACACAAGCACACACTGGCTATCCCTCCTGTGTTCTGTCACAACGCAACCGTTCATGCTTTACACTCACATAGTCCCTCGCTCCTCTCACAGTCAGTGGCGAGATCTCTGGCACGCTCATATGAATCCCCTCCGAGTGCATTGGGTGATGACCGTTCATACGATGCATGGCTGTTCTATCTGTGTTGCATGCTCCCCTCTGTCGTTCCTTTCTTGAACAAGTGGCGGAGCATAAGGTCTGACTTTGCATAAGGACGCCTCGAGTTCTTCCGAGTCTGAACTTGCAAGTTCGAACTACGAAGGACACAAGTCCGAGTTTGGCGTACTTGGTATTGAGAAACGGCTTATCTTAAGCTTGAACACAATGCTTTTATTTTGAAAGACACATAGCTCAGTCAAGTAGCTCAACGTATTAACAAAAAATTATTTTGCACTCTTGTCCAATTGACTAATTTACCAAGATTATTTCCAATTTACCACGTTTTTAAAATCAACTTGATTTCATCAGCTTGCTTGATTCAGTCTGCATTCTTAAATGTACAGAAGTTGTCACTGGGATGGTTAAAGGTCCTGATATGTACTATTTTGAAACATAAAGGTCCCTGGCGTAATAGCACTTTTGGGAGTACTTCGACTCGCCTGAAAAGTCCGCACCCCTTCTCCCTCTCATAATGGGAGAGGGAGGGTGTTACTGCGCCGAGTCGAAGTACTCCCAAAAGTGCTATTACGCCATAAAATATAGTTCCTCTTTTAAATCCGCTTAGAAAAGCGCTACGTTTTATTTTGTACCACCAAACTTGTTCGTATAACTACTCGTCTTAAATAGGAAAAATGTTGATGTGTTTGGTAGCTTCTAACTTTATCTCTAAATGGTACCATTGAATGAATGGGGCTAAGCTAAATGCTATCGAAGTGTCGCAGCGCGCTCCAGCGCTTACGTGCATGCACACAGATGATAGAGGGATGTATCAACAATTCTTAGTTAAGGTAATAACATATTTTAATATTGAAAATGAGTAGACTATTCCTTTAAGGTTGCACCTTTTAGGTACAAAAGTGTACTTTTTGAAAAGGTACTGCACCTATGACAACTTTTGCCCTTCTTGTATACCTTTTTTTTTGAGAGTGTGGGACTGCATGTTGATAGTAGTTACTTTGCATGGGAGAATATTTAGAGTTAATCTAAAAATAAAGAGCTATATTAGACATTAACATGAAATAAGAAGGGAACTTTATATTAATATTTAGAATTTGTGTTATGTTGTTGGGTCTTCTAGATTAGAGCATTTGCATAGGTGGAGAAGATTCACGCCCATTTTGTAATGTTTGCTAATCTGAAGGCATTGTATTGGTAATGAACTCATGAGTATGATCTGACATCATTGATTATTGTTTAAAAAAGTTAGAGCTGTGTTTTTCTTTTTATTTTATTCAAAGGGAAACATGCACTGTAAAAAAATGTCTGTAGAAATTACAGTATTAATGGGTATTACTGACAGCTGCCAGTAACTTACTGTAGATTTTACATTTATGTTATTTACTGGCAACATTTTGTTCAAAGTTAAATGAACATGAAACATTTTCAGACTTTATCTTCTACAGTAAGTTACTGGCAACCAGCTGCAAAATTACAGCAAATATTTTACAGTGTGTGGAAAAACATTTCATATTAAAGTTTGAGCGACCAGAAGCAGAGCATGCAGACCTCTAAACTATTTAAAGAAAGAGAATAAAAGTTGTAATTGGGAATACATTTTCAAAAAGTACACATTTGAACCTAAAGAGTGCATACTTGTACTTCACAGGTACATATTTGTACCTAAATGGTACATTTTAGGACTTTCAAAAAGGGCACCGTCCCATGCAGTGACAACTTCTGTACCTTTTCTGCTGTGTTGACAACAGTAGCGATGGGACAAACAAAGTTTTCAGAAGCTTCGAATCAATTGAATCAATTGCTGATTTGTATTATCACTAGACTTAGATTTACATCCCAACATTTAGCCTTTTCCAGTAATAACCAGTACATCTTCATTGACTCTCCTTATAAACATCTTCATGTAAATGCCCCTAACTGCAGCCATCTGCTCTCGTCTAGTTTCAGGTGAGGCGAGTCACATCTCAAACAAGCGTAATGTCTTAGGCAATGCCCATCTCAATCTGAAAGCTGCAACATCCAGAGTTCGCAAACTGCATACGTCATCAAGCATGGTTTATTTAAGTTAAAGCTCCACTGTGTAGTTTCTACTCCCATCTAGCGGTGAAATTCTATATGACAACCAACTAAGTCTTATTTTCTAGCCACCATGCCAAAGTTAATATGGCTTCCAGTACAAAGCAAAAGCAATGAAAAATAATGAACAATTTACAGTGCCCTTTGCCTGTGATCCGTCAAAGCACACAGATTTATGTTAATCATGGAAAAGGTCAGATTGTCATGATATGTTTGTTTTAAATCACATACAAAAAGCAACCATAAACGTAGCTTAGACACTCCTTTTTCATCCACGCGAGGAAAAATATCCCAGGGGCTGTAACACTTGGTATTAAGATGTGTTTCTGTCGATCGGATCACAAGTGGACGAGAGAGACACATCACGTTTACACCTGGTATTTAAATCCGTCTCTTTTGTCCATTTTCAAGCGCTTCTCTCCAGATTACTGAGGGGATGGTCTGTGGACGAGTCCGTCTCCTGTCATTTAATCATGAGCTGGAGTAATGACGGGTTTGAATGGACGCGAACTAATATTATGTCAGAGTCCAATGCTTATGTTTTAAGTAAACGTGTTACATGTCCGTGTATATTTAAGAGCTTTCTCTGATATTGGTGACATAAGATCGCGCAACTTTTACACGCTTGTAAAATGAAACGAACGAAAGACGCGCAGATCAGCTTCTTTAGTTTTATTAATGAAAGGCTAAAATAGCGCTATACACCGTGTGTTTGTGTTAGAGGTCAGAAAAGATGTAAAACATTTATCTCAGTACCTCAGATTACATAAATGGGTGGAGAGACGGCGTGTGGCTGTTCAAACACATTAAACCACATGCGTGTTTACACTAACAAGACGTAGTGTTATGCATAACCATGCTATAGTTAGCCAAGGAACTATAAAACTTCAAGTTTACAACATAGACTGTATATAGATGTAAACGAATATGCTGGATTACCTGTAGAGAAGATAGAAAGCAGGCAACTTCTGTGTCCCTTGAGCCCCATCTTGGAAAACCAACATTACTCCAATATTGACTTTGGTCTTCTTGTTTTTCCTGTTGCGTTGTCGTTTTAAATTTCTTTTCACTTCCTTGGCGACTTGTTTTAATGTCCTAGAGTATAGGTCTTCAATGGGCTTTCAAATCTGCCTCAAATCAAAGCATTAGATCGTGGGATCATCACGGTGTGAGGCTGTTGTAAAATCTGAAGGATTTCGGCCTACGCAGGTCACATATGCAGGCTGCAAGCGTCATCAAGCCTGGTTTATTTAAATTAACTGAGCATTACATTCGCAAGTCATGAGCATATTACAACAATTTATAATTGTTAATATTTTGAAATTGGACAGATATGCAGGCTTCAAATGCGACTGCAGCCTTCGGATTGTACGCACTTTGTTTACCATTTTCATAACTTCTGACGAATATTAAAACATAATTCCCTGCTGAAAAACAGCATACCAGCAAGACCAGCATATGTTGTGTTTTGATGCTGGTTTGCTGCCGACCACCAGCATAGACCAGAATAATTCCCATGCTGGTCCATGCTGGTTTGGTGCTGGTTTAGCTGGTGGTCAAACCAGCATGGACCAGCATGAAATTATGCTGGTCTAAGCTTTTTTTTATTAGGGAACTGTCACTGAAGTATTGAAGATTGAAGCCCGGGATACACTGCAGGATTATTGGCTGTCCAAGACGAAAAATTGCCAAAGTGAAACAATCGTCTCGATTTCTGTGATTGTGGCTCTTTATCGGTGGTCCTATGTTGTACAGTGAAAGAGGTTTAAAGACGACCGTTTTCCCGGTCTTGCATCCAACGATAGCCTACGATAGTTTTCTGACAGTGTCAGAAATTCAGCATGATCACCGCACAGTGTGTTTGCTGCTACGACCTGCCTACTGGTAACGTTAACAAAGAAACAAACTGTGTCATTCTCCAGGTCAAACACTTTAATCATCTTCAACGATTCTTGTGAGGAAAACATTACATTTTAGACAAAATCTTTCACCAAAAGCAAGACTCTTTACCTTCAAGCTGTACGTTTTATTAGCATGTGCACTCACCGGTATTTGAACACATGACCTTGGCGTGGTGGTACCATGAGTAGAGAGAACACTTACGAAAATTAACCATGTTTGGTAAAAGTGTAGTAACATTGTGTTATTTTGGGGTATTTATTACTATTAGCAAAGCCATGGTTTTACTACTCTAATGTTTTTTTTACTGTTGTAAAACCATGCTTAATTTGAACTGTGAGAACTTTATTATTTTTATTAGTTTTCAGTGTCATGATTAATGCATCTTAAATTGGTTTCAAATAGTCCTGTAGACACTTTGTGAAGTCCTGCCACAGTTCTGACTTCAGTTTGTTTGGATGTGTGTGATTCCTGGGGCCCGTACCATGAAAATGGTTAAACAAACTCAGGGTTACAGGATTAGTTTCAGGTTGACAAAACCAAGCCAATGTGCAAGCCTTGTTGGTAAAAGCTATTTTCATGGTACCCAAAACCCAGGATTTGCACAAACTAATCCTAAACAAAGCTGGCTAACCAACTAAACCAGGGGCCCGTACCATGAAAATGGTTAAACAAACTCAGGGTTACAGGATTAGTTTCAGGTTGACAAAACCAAGCCAATGTTCAGGCCTTGTTGGTACAAGCTATTTTCATGGTACCCAAAACCCAGGATTTGCACAAACTAATCCTAAACAAAGCTGGCTAACCAACTAAACCGGCTTCATGGTATAGGCCCCAGCTTCATGGTATAGGCCCCTGATTATATATTTATGTTTACTATTGTTGGAGCCATTGTATTATTTTTTTTGTTTGTTTGTTTGTTTTGTCACTAGAGGGCGCACAAGCATTTTTATTGCATTTAAGGTAATAAACAGTGCCGTCAATGCTTATCATGCTTCCTGCCTTGAGGGTTGGTGGGAAAAATCCGAACTGAAAATCTGATTGTCAGTTGATGACACATATGGAACTAAAGTTTTTTTTGTTTTGTTTTTTTATAGATAGCTTACATAGCTCAATTAAAAATGAAAATTCTGTCATCATTTACTCACACTCATGTTGTTACAAACCTGCATTATTTTCTTTAATCTACTGAACACAAAGGGAGATATTTTGAGGAATGTTTGTAACCAAAACTTTTTGAGCACCATCAACTAGTATTTTTTCTACTATGGAAGTCAGTGGTGAATTTGTTTCTTGATTTATTACAAATATCTTCCTTTGTGTTCAGCAGAACAAATAAATTAATACAGAGTAAGTAAACGATAAGTATTTTTTTTTTTCATTTTTGGGTGAATAATCCCTTTAGTCCCAGACTAAAATGCATGTTTTAACTGGAAACAATGACCTCACATATCTTTTTAAATATATTAGTACCACTGTTTTGTCTCAAGATACACACAAGTGGGATAGACATGTTTTTTAGGTATGTTTGTAATATGTCTCCTAATATAACTAAGGCCTGTCCAAGAAACCGTCCCGAATGTTTAGGGGTATCAGAGTTTAACATTGTCACCTTCCTAAAATAATGTCATTTTTTGACAAAGATGTTTTAGGCTGTTTTATTTTATTTTTATTTATTATTTTACAATATTTTCTAAATAGCAGCTGCATCAAGAAGAACACAAATCTACTCAACCTCTGAAATTAATAGGCAATTATTTTAGGAAGGTGACGACATTTAAGCATTGATTATTAAAATACTATTGTGTGTGAGGCAGTCAAAGACAAACAACAATTCAGCACAAATTTCAAAAGTTGATTTATTTATATACTAGTGGAAGTACGTGGTGGCAAGTGATCAAAGTCCCAGTGATCCAGACGTCACAGTCGACTTTTCTTACTTTATGTTTAAGTGCACATATTTACACATGCAACATGAAGATCAAGCTTTGAGTTCTGTGTATTTTCAAAATATGTTTTCGAAATATGGGAAATATATGTACCAGTGTTTCGCATATATGTGAATATACATTTATGAATGTGTTTGTTTAAGGGCAACATTGTTGTTGTTTTTTTGTTTGGTGCAGTGATGGCCGTGTAAAGCTTTGTGATTTCTGCTGAGGGTCCTGTATTACATCCTGACTTGTGTCAAACATTCATGTGTCAACACATACAGCTCTGTTTTAGATACTTTGAGGATAGTTGTTTGATTGATTTTTTTTTTATTAGTTGTGTTTTTCGTTGAGTAATGTTTTTTCTTAGATATTGAAATTATTGGAGTTCTGCCTGTTTGTGTTCTGAATTGACAGTGAAAATACTGTTCTTTTTTGATATTTGAAGTTGAGATTTTCATTTTTTTGTGAAGGATACATTCAAGCATTTGCTCTTGCTAAACAAATGTTTATTTTTATAAGAAAGTTAAAGGGCAGTGGTTTCTTTAATAAGGAATTATTTGTAGTTAAAAAAAACATGCAGCAACGGTATTTTTCATCATTCAAATCAATTCAACTGATGCTTACAACTTACGACAGAAATCTCATTTTGGCTTAAGATTTTATCAAAAGCAATATTGGTAGGACTTTTTATGAATTTAATGGTAGTTTATTTATTGCAGTTTTCCAAAAGTCAAATTAAACAGCAAAGTTAAAACTATTTCAATTATTTCCAAACTAAAGGTATAATCTGAGAAACAAACAAAAATGCAGCATTTTTTTGTCAAATCAACATATACAACATTTCACAACATATACCAAAACATTTTATGTTACTTTAACTTAAATAATTAATAAAAAGTTAAACCATTTCAATTTGATTTTATAAGTTATGTCAACTTTTCACAAGCCAAAACAAAACTAGTAGGTTAAATTAGCGTGCAAAACCAAGTTGTTTTAAATTAATGCTGCATTTTTTACAGTGCTGCTCAAGAGCCGAGTCAAGTGTCTTTTATTCTTAAATAGTTTATAGCTGCAGTCTGGTTCTCTTCTGATGTCATCAGTCTGATGTTGTTTGTCTCCACTTCTGTTAGCTCTCTGTTTGCCTCTTCTTCATTGCATCTGTCTCTTATTCATCTGTAAAATATGCCTTTTCTACAATATAAAATGTTCCTATAAGTATTTTAATCTAATACATCTAATAAAAAAGCCTCCATAACATGGGTTAGTATACATGCATACACACACAAACATGCACTTGTTTGCAGTTAATATACACACATAATAGTACTTAGCATCATTTCTCAGTTTAGGCATTCAATAACTTAAATCACTCATCACTACTTGGATTACATACACAGGCATAAATCAATCTAAGCTTGGGTTGAAAGTATAAATAAAAATGGTAGCACTTAACAATAAGGTTGTATTTGGTAACATTAAATAAGTTAACAATAAGAACTGTTTTAAAATCATGCTATTCTTAACATTTACTAATACATTTCTATAATCAAAATATTGTATCCTGTGCAAAATGAACTAACATTAACAATTGTATTGAAAGTAACAAAGATTAATAAATGTTGAAAGAATGTATTGTTCATTGTTAGTTTAAGGTTATATAGAAATAAAAACATAAAATGTTATATAGAAATAAAACTTACCACAGTATCATTTTCATATTCATTACCAAATAAAGAAAATTCAGTTTACATCAGACATAAGCACTATTACTACATTATTGTGGACATTATATTTTGCTTATTTACCATATTTTAATAAATAGCTACCTACACTGTAAACCCAAACAATATAACTAACTTATAATGGAATAACACAGAATGGAAAGTACTTAGTACTCAAAATATGCTAAAACGTTTAGCTAACTATTATTTTTGAGTTCATCCAACATCCATCATAGATTTAAGTAATTAACAGTATATATATATATATATATATATATATATATATATATATATATATATACATACATACATACATACATACATACATACATACATACATACATACATACATACATATATATATATATATATATATGTCAAACGTGGCGGTTTATACCAAAAGGAGACGTCATCGTTGAATGGGCAGTCAGACGTGTTTCAAACGGATTAATTTGCTCTTGGATGCAAATAATTACACACTTTTGGTGGTTGTAATGAGTTCAATTTGCCAGGTAAGATAAGAAAGAGTCTTGCACTGCATATTTACTTCAGTTTAAAGTTAAATTAACATGATTGGTTGAGGAGGTTCCAGTTCCCAGCATGCTTTGCATGAGCCTGCAATACGACATTTTTTTAAAATTAACTGATATTTTATGTGGTTTTTAGTAAAGAAAACAACTCAGTAGTGTTAAACATTTATTTATGTTGGAGATTTGGAAGAGTTTGCTATTTTTTATTTTTGTGCTCCATTGTTCAGAAGTGTAGTGCCTGTGATTAGATTGTAGGTCAATAATGTGTTCCTTTATCATATAAGCAAAAACTTTGTAAATGTCAGCACTGTGATCAGTCTCAAAACACTTTCACTGGTATTAAATAATCATGAGTCACATGATTTGATTCTGTGATTTGAGAACAAAAATTAAATGGTTGTTTGTTTACTTAAATATAACGTCGGTTTTTACAGTGCTGTTAAAGCTCACGTAACACACGCTGTTTCTGCATTTCTGATATCAATCTGGAGTACCTATAGAGTAGTATGACATCCTTTATATCTCTGAAGAGTCTTTAGTTTAATCAGATTTATAAAAGAAAGATTAGCTTTACCGAGTCTTTCCGATAACGTACGAAAAAATGAAGAAGGAGGAGTTATAACAAGGGAGGAGCGAGTACGAGTCATGCAACACTATACAACACTTATAACGTATGATTCACTACATGTTCGTGTCATTTATATAATATACACGCGCCTATTTCCAACATAAGACAGAAGTCTTACTTACCACGTGTAACTTGTCATGACCCGGTTCTGAAAATCCACCGCATCAAACACACACGCAAAACTCCGCTGCTAATCCGGATAATAAACTATATCCATTGTTTCCATAAGGCTGGATGTCTTCTCCTTACATCCAAAAACACACTTCTTGTTGTGCCATTGTTGACTTTTGAAATTAAACAAAGCTGAGTGGCGTGATAAGCTGTTAGCAAGCTCTAGCGTCTCCCGCTGACTGACGGCTGGGCGGGGTTTTCCGGGGGAAGTTTTCCGGCGGAAGCCCATATAAAGAAGTGATACATATCGAAAACCCCTGAAACGTCAGTTAGAACCGTAATCGAAAAAAATTAGCCGAAACTTGTACGAACCCTGGCGAAGTGCATTCGGCACAGAAATACTCTGAAACACGCCCAACTGCATTTTTGACACTTTGCCTACGTTTAGCATGAGGAAACAACTCTATAACTGTGTTAATAAGTCAGAATGCTTGAAATACCATTAACCCCCCCCTTTAAGTTGTTAGTTTTTAAGTTAGGAAACTTATAAAAAAAATCAGTCAATCAGTTGCCAAAAATTTTTAAGTAACATTACTACCACAATTTAAGTTACATAAAGTATATAATTTAATTTATGTGAGACTTAAAATTCCAAACTATTTGGGTTAACAGTGTAGACATAACTTATTTCATTTGTTTTCATGTGGTCTTCCTAAAGCCTTTAAAAAAGACAAAAAATGGTAAGATAAGATGTTATTTTGATAAACTATGAGATGAACATATTCTACTGAATATCAATATAAGATAAAAATATAATAATTTTTTAGCAAAAACTGAATATTCACAGAGAGTATGACTAAAGCATAACTTTATAAAAATAACATAAAACATCACTCAAAACTTTGATACTTACCCTCTAATAGCACACAAAGTTAAGTTCCTCCATACAGTTTCTGTTCTCCCAGCTCTGACTTTCCAGGTTTAGAGATCCACAGTAAGTGTAATTGGCAGGACAGGCTGGCAGCTGGGCACTAACGTATCCCAGATCCTCATCACTTAACCAGAACCATGAGCCTGCCATGAACCGTAGACCTGTCCATACACTTGATGTGTCAGCAGTGGTTTCTTTGGCTTGCATGAGATGTAAATTTGTAGGCAGACTGGCCAGATCAGTGTGATGAGTCCTGCAGTATTGTAACGCGTCCTCCCAGCTCTTCTTCTCTTTAATCACAATCAGTTCAAACACAGAGTCCCACTTGTAGCAGAAGTAAGTATTTGATTCTGTACATTGCCTGTCAAGCAATTCACTATTTTTAACTATAGCACAACGGTCATAGCCAGATCCATTTGGGTCTGTGCTTGCCCATTTGATAAAACTTCTATTGCCTCCATCACTCCACTCCCAGATGTCTGTAGAGGAGATCTTCAGACCAACCCAGCTTTCTGTGTACCCACTGCCACTTGCAATACCAGTTGCAGTGTTTAACGCTGCTATTTCCACCTGGCTGTCAAGACTGGACATGTCTACATAGTATGTTCTGCAAAAGCTTTGAGCTTGTGTCCATGTTGTGCCATTAGTAAAATAAAAGTGTTTTCTTTTCAGAGCTGTTGTCTGCTCACAATGAGCTGAGAGGAGAAGAGCAAACACAACAATCTTCATCTCTTCTGTGAAGGGCGAGTCAGTCAACACTCTCCTTAAACACACTTTATATGTTAACACCAACTTTACATGTGTTAGTAATGTATGCAAATAATCACTTAAAAACATCTATAGGCTGTTTACTACTGTTTACTACTGTATACTGATTTTTTCCAGAGTGTAATAGTATATGGACAAAATTTATTGCATGTTCTTCACCAACATGTTCTCGAACTTCAATTCTGATTTTTTTTTTACAAAAAGAAACATTTACAGTAGAGAAAAGAACTAGACAAGATTCTAGACTAGACTCATATCCCTAGAAAAAGTACATTTACCGGTTTTCCCTCTGAAATGTGCGAATAATGAAAGCCACTGCAGCTTCTCTGAAGGGGGGTCATGATTTATAACATGGTCAACCAGGATGGCTCTGATTTTATTTGCAACTGTCTGTACCCTCTATCTCTCATCCCTCTCATTCTACCCTTCCTCTTTGTTCATCTCTTTGTACATTTTCGCTTCCCACCTTACCATTGCCATCCATTCTAGCTATCTCTTCTCATTCTACTGCTCCCTGTTCTCCCTCAACTCTTCTCCTCCTCCACTTCTCCCACCATCTCCTCCTTTTCTCCTCCAATCTCACATTCTCCTCCTCCTGCCCCCCACCCTAAACTGTTTTGAGAACAGTGACCTGAGTTTGGAGAATTTTTTCCAGTTTGATTGAGGAAAACTGTAATTGGCAATATATCACTCTGTCTCCTCTCCACTAATAAGCTGGTGTGTGGTGAGCATTCTGGCGCAATATGGCTGCCGTAGCCTCATCCAGGAGATGCTGCACATTGGTGGTGTTGAGAAGATTCCCCCTTTCATATGTAAAGCACTTTGAGTGCTGCAGAAAAGTGCTATATAAATCTAACAATTTATGTGTGCCAGTCCCAACAATGTCCTCAAGCCTTTAGCTGATATTCATGGGTTCTTCAATGAGTATTCTGCGTTGTCTTAGGAGTCATCTTGGCTGTGCGCCCACTACTATGAAGGGTAGCTACAGTATTAAACAAATTGTCTTACTGTCGACTAATGGATCTCTAATCATTTTGAGATTGTTTTGTGTCCCTTTTCAGCGTTATGGAGTGCAATATCTCTAGAGAGCTCATTCTTGCGAGGTATGGTTCATAAGAGCTGATGCTTCTTAATAACACAGTCTCACCCATTGACGACACTTGACCATTCGTCAATATGTGACGCGGAGGGTATACCTTTCGCGTCATTTTTTGATGAACTGGGGACTTCAATACTATTACGTCCGTTGCATTCTCTTCTCCTATTTTCTTACCATTTTCGCGTCGGTTTAGGGTTAGATTACGCAAAATTAAACAGTGTACGCGAAATTAAACAGTGTACGCGAAATTAAACAGTTGTCACCTGGCGTTGGGGTTAGAAACAGTTGTCACCTGGCGTTGGGGTTAGAGTTAGGTTTGGGTAGGGATGTCAATATGTAAATCTAACCCTAAACCGACGCGAAAATGGTAAGAAAATAGGAGAAGAGAATGCAGTGGACGTAATAGTATTGAAGTCCCCAGTTCGTCAAAAAATGACGCGAAAGGTATACCCTCCGCGTCACATATTGACGAATGGTCAAGTGTCGTCAAATATTGACGACATGGGGTGAGACTGGGTTGTTCTTAAGGACATTTGGGAGTTTTGTGTTTGGATATTTTCTTGGCTGTGGCTTGCCCAAATAAACATTCTTGTCCAGAATTTTTTTTTAACTAGTAATATAACTAGTAATATAACTGGTTACTTTCTCCAGGGAGTAATAAAGTAAAGTAAGGCATTACTATTTTTGAGAGTAATATGTAATACGTAATATATTACTTTTTTTAGTAACTAGCCCCAACACTGAACATATGACATAGTAGACTTGTTCGAGTTCATGCGGAACCACAAGAATCGACAGGAGATTGACATATCAATACCGCGAGAGCAACACGAAATCAGACTTCTCTGTATGATTTCTGGAATCGCTCTCACGGTACTTTGATGTCATCCACCTACAGCGGTGCATGAACTCGAACAAACCTAATAACAGACATGAATAACGTATGCGTGTGTATGAGGGACAGGTGCACTAACACCTGATTGCATCAGTAACTTCACAACTCTACTACGGTCTCTGTCAGTGTTACAGATATATTACATAATTTTGTAGTGGACAAAAATAAGTAAAACAAGCAGATTGTAATTTAATATCTGTTGTCAGATGACAGCTGTGCTGGAATACAAACTAGACAATGCAGTCAATGTGATTATATACATTTTAGTGAAGCAATCGCTTGTATTTACTTAAAACAACAGGAAACATGAATAAAAAAATGAATGAATAAAACCATCACAATAAAAAAAACCTATTGAAGTGAATCCCATATGAAACAAAACTTTATTCAAATGTATTTTTCTAACAAACCATTACATATTTACTATCATCTCAACACAGCTGTGATAATTCTACAGCTCTATTTTAATGAATCAGCTGAGCACTTTGTGGTATATCCTGGCCCGTCTGTGCGTGAAGTCAGGGTGCTGAGGAACAGCCCTGTGTAACGTATCGAAATCACCCGATTGGCTGGTCTCCGGTCAATTGCTTTGCTTTCCTGTGGCATCATGGGAAAGCTGGGATAGAAGTGTCCATCCGATGCACGCTTCAGAATCTGGGCGGACTCAGTAGGGCATCCGGGGATTTCTCGCCTACTGATTTTATGGATACTGAGGATTCAGACATACTACTCTGTTCAGGTACTGTTTCCCCTACTACATTTTCAGTAAGTAGGCGGTTTCGGACGATACTTAAAGGGAAATTCCGCCTTGAAATGATCCTAGGGTTAATAACAAACGTGTACCGAGTTCGACCGTTCACTGGAGTTCGTTTTCATGCTAGTCTAACGTGACCAGTGTTATTGCTAAACGCAAATTAGCATGTTATGGTAGCCTTCGGGGCATCAGTGCATTAAAAACGAAATCGCTATGTCTATACTACTAATAATGCTCAAAATAACCCCACACTTACACTGTAGCACAATGAGGGTCTCTATATGTAAACCGAAGCATTGAGAACTTTGCAAGTGTACAGGCAGTTTATTAAAAAGAAACACTTACCGTTCACGTCTGGATCACATATCCATGCGGGCGCCATCTTGGGAAAACTAAACTCTCGCGTGAAACGTTGTTGCCCGGAACAGGTGTTGTGCTTTCACGCGAGATGGTGGGAGTCGACTTCCGGATCCACGTCGGTTCCCAGGAGGGTTCCCGGTTTCGTCCTGGCTTCCTGCCCTGCCGGTTTCACTCCGGCTCCCTGCCCTGCCGGTTTCACTCCGGCTTCCTGCTCTGCCGGCTTTGCCCCGGCTCCGCCGTGGTCTCCAAGCCCTCCGCCCCTCCCCTGGATCCACCCTACCAGACTTTTTGTTTGTGTATTTGTCTTGAGTGTCTGGTAGCCACTCTTTGAGGGGGGGGTACTGTCACGGTTAGTCTGTGTCATGTCTTGTCTCTGTTGTGATTCTTACCACCTGGACACTTACTCATTGATTGCCTGTCTTGTTTCACCTGTTGTCAATTAGTGTGTGTGTGTATATATATATACCCTTGTCTCTGCTATACTCACTGCCGGATCATTGTCGCTGATTCCAAGTTTGTATCTGTTTTCAGTTTTAGTGTTCCTGTGCTTACTTAACTGCCCGTTGTTTGATTCTCGTGTTTTGTTTCTTGTTTATTTATTAAATGTTATTAATTGATCACAAGTACTGCACTTGCGTCCTTACTCTATTCCCAATCGTCACAAAATACCCTCGAGGGGGCAAACAATGACAAGAACTCAAAATATGAACATGCCATGACAGAGAGATCACACGCAACGGTATCAAATGATACACAATGACCCAGCACAAGACATCAGACAAAATGACATTAAATAGGGAAAACTAAACTAGGAAACCATGACAAACAGGTGTAGGGAATAAACCAATCATAAATAATTAACAAGGAAAGAAGAGGGTGGGGTCAAGACTGAAGACAGGAGTGCATGAGACACGCATAACACAACACAGGTCACATATACGGGGATGTCAGGGCCCTGTAAAAATGAACAAGACATTAAAAAAAGACAAGAAGCTCCTGACATAATGTGAAATTACACAGGGAAAAAGTTTTGAACACATGTAAAAAAATAGGTGCAAAAGGGCATTGAAAGGCGTGGACAACATAAAAAGCAATCCAGTCCCCTCTCAGTGCAAATTAATATCAGCTGGTTCATTCCCAACTGATGGCCTACAAAATGTCTCATTGCCATTGTGTCACACAAGACAAATCTCCTGATGGGTTCAACAAAGAGATGTCTCAAGACCTTGCAGCCTAATTGTTGCAATACTTAATGATGGCATTGATTATATGTGCATTTCTAGGCTACTGAATGTTCCAGTGAGCACATTTGGGGCCATAATACGGAAGTGGAAAGACACATCATTTCACCATAAATTTTGCCTCGACCAGGTGCTCCTCGTAAAATTTCTGACAGAGGAGTGAAGAGAATACTCAAATGAGTTGTCCAAGAGCCAAAGTCCACTTGTGGAGAGTTTCAAAGGCCTGCAATTAGAAAAACTAAAATAAAAACAGTAAGTAATGCACTCCACCGCCATGGGCTGTTTGCACGCAAGACTCTATTGCTGAAAAAGCATATTGAAGCTAATTTAAAGTTTGGAGAAAAACAATGAAATACTTCACATCACCATAAAAACACAGTTTGGAAGTGGAAACATCAGCAAATTGGACAAGCAAACTTCACATAATTGGAGGAAGGATGAATGGGCAAATGATCTCTATTGTTATAGCTTTATTAAACTTAAATAAAAAAAGTCTTTCTAAAATCTTTATTTGCATGATGCATGATTTCTCTCATGTAATAAGACATCATGTACATGTATATATGTAGGATTGTGGCTAAAACTGGAATTGCAATAACAAAACTTGTGGCTAAAACTGGTACTGCAATCACACAACTAATGGCCAATACACAAAATGACAACATAAACATCAGTTGAGGGCTGCAACTCCACTTTTTAAATTACAATATCCTGGCCAGACCACTGTTGTCAGTGATAAAAGTATTTGAAATGAAAATGATTTCTTAATGTCTAGTGACATATCAGGGCCATTTTTATAATTAATTGATATACATTTCTTACATACTGTTCCTTTAAAACACTACACCTGAACATAATACACAGCGGCTTAAAGACATTTATAATTTACTCCTTTGGCAAAAACAAAAAAAAAAGAAAATAGATGAGTTAAATGAACTCATTATGAGAAAGCTATAAGAAATAAGAGCGAAAAAAAGAGAAGGGAGGGGAAAAGGGTGAGTTTTTAGCAAACTTTGGTGTTGAAAGCTAAATTGTACATTTGATCTGAAAGGAAGTCAATAAAATACATTTTATTTTCAGACAAAAATTTAGGAACAGAACAATAGAAACTATAGATATTGTAGATGACTGTTATAGAGCAGTAAGTTAAACTAATTGAAAGATTCACAAATAAAACTCTACCTACATTATACAAATTTCATTTTTGCTCCCACATTGATTTAAAGCTGGATTTTGCCAGGTGTCCATAGCCTTAAAAGGTCAAAAATGAAAAGTACTTACAAATGTCATATTTGGACTCAAACAATAAAATTATATAACACAGCTTTTAATAATAATTATCTCAGTGTTGTTTAAACCTAAATTAAAAAAGATGACAAGTCCTTCCTATCATCTAAAATGTTTTGCATAATGCATGATTTTACTCTCAAAAAAGTTTGCATGTCTGTTTTCCTAATGAGGTGTTTTAAAATATTTTTCCATGATTTGGGTAATTCAAAGCACCTGGGTACTACTTTGTAAGCACTAATGCTGTTTGTACTCAAAAAGTCAAGCAATCATATCTTTAATTTTGCATTTTAGAGCCATAAACTATCTTTGTTTAATTAACTTATTAACTTACAAAAACCATAAACTTAAAAATTCAAGTGCAAATAAATTTATTTACTTTTAAGTAAAAAGAAATCTGTGAGGAATATCCATAAGCCACCACGCCTGAAATTTTTGAATGTTTTAACTCTTTCACCGCCAGCATTTTTTTAAAAAAGTTGCCAGCCAGCGCCAGCGTTTTTCATGATTTTCACCAAAGTTTAATGCCTTCCAGAAAATGTTCTTCTTCAGATATATAAACATACAATATATCAAATGAAAGAACAGACCCTCTGCTTTCAAAAAAAAAAAAAAAACGATTCATCCTACCTTGAGTAGTTCTTTTGTAATCGGCTTTTGAAAATGGGTAGGTTTCTGCAAAAACACCACATTTTGAGCAAAAAGCACAGATAATTCCATGTTTGTGACGGACTTTTCATAGAGATCCCATTCAGAGCGATCTTTAAAACAGACACAGACATGCAGCAGCTTGCCATAGGGCAATACTTCCGGGTTTAAAAAGTTGCGGAAGGGTGGATAATAGCGGTATTGCGGAAAGACGGAAAATCTCGTCATTGGCGGGGAAGCGTTTTCTCTTAATTGACGAGATATCTCGTCAATGGCGGGGAAAGAGTTAATTTTGGTCAAAGAATAAAAACTGTGTAATGGGGCTGCTATATACAAATCGAGAGAGTCGAGTGGAATCCAAGTGCAGAAGGTTTTATTAAAAATACCTTGAGGCAGAGGCAGGATTTGGCACTAACAAGTGAAAATAGTTAGGTTTGAGTACATTTGAGTAGGCTTGTTTCATTAAAACTCGATAGCTGTAATGCTTCTGTGCAGAAGAAAGCCTGTGAGCCACGAAGTTAAGTTTACGAGCAGATTAGTTCAATTTCCACTTAGTAGACAGCATAATCAGCTCATTGTGTTTTGTATTGCATCACTTATAGATCTTAAACCTTTAAAATAGAGTTTAGGAAGATGTATAACAGTCAGCTTTGGTTAACTATTAAAGCCTTGTCTCTTGTCAAAAGGCTCAACGTGACCGCAGTCTTTGTTTAGCACTGCTGGCAGCAGTGACGTCTGTGTCCGTACCATTTTTATCAATGACAGCATAATATTGTATCTCCCTGCTTCCAAGTCATAAATTCAATTCAATTTTTCAATTCAATTTTATTTATATAGCGCTTTTCACAATACTTAATTGTTTCAAAGCAGCTTTACATTAATAGAAGCAGTAAAAGCACAGAAAAACGACAGATAGCACAACATAATACACGATAGCATAAGCAGTCAAATTTGCTGCGGCTATGACTCGACATTATAAGCGAGCGTATTACTTATGTAACGTCTAGAAGAGGAAGCTAAGTTAAGCCCAAGAAGGCTGCCTCCCCGGGGTAAAAAAACCCCTAGGAGAAAAAAAACCCCGGGCTGATTAGCCGAGGAAATAAAAAAAGTCCTAGGAGGGAAAAACCCTTGGGAGATATATATGTATATACACACATATAAACAGATAAGGAGATTAAGCGGAGATTAAGCGGGTTCTGTCGGTGATCGTTGGTCAGGCATCAGCTGGGCATCACGTTGAAGGACGACCAGTAGATCAGAGGTGTGCCGACTTTCACATCTACCGGAACTGGGTCTGTTTGTCCCATTGTCCTCGGGGTCGAGGACGAGACAGGGAGAGAAAAACAAAATCATATTAGCGTAGGGGCCGTTCACATGTAATGCAAGTGTCACACAGTGATGTGGTTTAATCATCTTAGTTTCAGACAGACTAACTATTGTGGCATAATTATATTATCCACAGTTGAGGATTTTGCAAATTGCGGGCCCACTGCGACGGTATATATCGTAACTAAGGGTCACCTTCCGGTCTTTAAGAGAAAATGAAACCTGTCGACCCGTTTGACTAAGGCCTGTAACCCCACTGTCGTTGTTAATGCAGGTTCAGTGGCAAGCGGGTCTATATTGCATACTATTTGCAAGATCACAAGGAAACCCCAACATCGCAACCTGACCATACGTGTCAACCCGTTTGACTAAGGCTGGAGGCCCCACTGTCGTCGTTAATGCAGGTTCAGTTGCAAACGGGTCTGTATGCAATACTATTCACAAGACACATGAAAGCGCCAAATCGCAACCCGACCATACATGGCAACCCGTTTGACTAAGGCCAGAGGCCCCACTGTTGTCGTTAATGCAAGTTCAGTGGCAAACGGGTTTGTATAGCATACTATTCAGAAGACACACAAAAATGCCAAAATCACAACCCAACCATACGTGCCAACCCGTTTGACTAAGGCTGGAAGCCCCACTGTCGTCGTTAATGCAGGTTCAATGACAAACGGGTCTGTATGGCATACTATTCACAAGACACACGAAAGCACCAAAATCGCAACCTGACCATACGTGCCAACCCATTTGACTAAGGCCGGAAGCCCCACTGTCGTCGTTAATGCAGGTTCAGTGGCAAACGGGTTTGTATGGCATACTATTCACAAGACACACGAAACGACACACGAAACGAAACGCAGTTTCAGACCATTGCCTTGTCTCATACACGGTACTTCTAGATATGATCACTCGATCCACAATACGCTACCGACTAGCCAGAACAATAATTTCCACCACTAAAGATAACTTTATTAGCACTCTTCCAGACCTGTCCCAAATGAAACATGTAGCAGATAACCCTGAAGATCTAGATATTGTAATAGAAAACCTGAACAGTATTTGTTCTAACACATTGGATGCCGTAGCTCCAATTCGAAAAAAGAGAATCAAAGAAAAAACGCCAGCTCCATGGTATGATCATCACACAGCAGCACTCAAAAAGGCAACTAGGAAAATGGAAAGAAATTATAGAAGCACAAAGTTAGAGGTATGGCGTGCAGCATGGAAAGAGAGTGTTAAACACTACAGACAGGCTATAAAAATCACCAGATCTACGTATCTCAGCAATCTTATTAAAGAAAATCATAATAACCCTCGCTTCCTCTTTAGCACAGTTGCGAAACTGACTAGAAATAAAGAACAAACAGAACCCACTAATAAACTCCCACACAATAGTAACGACTTCATGAACTTCTTTACTAAGAAAATTATGATTATTAGGGAAAACATTGTAGGTACCCAGGCAGCCACCACTCTACCCAGTAATACATTTAACGCTTGCCTACCATACGAACATCTTGAGTCATTTAAACCTACTATAATAGATGAGCTATCTAAATTAGTAGCATCATCCAAATCATCGTCCTGTATATTGGACCCTGTTCCCACAAAATTACTCAAAGAGGTATTCCCTATAGTGTCTAACCCAGTACTAAATGTCTTTAACTCATCATTAGAATTAGGCTATGTTCCTACAGCTTTCAAACTAGCAGTTATTAGACCGCTCATTAAAAAACCAAACCTTGACCAGGGAGATCTAAATAACTTTAGACCAATCTCAAATCTCCCTTTTCTTTCCAAAATATTAGAAAAGGTAGTGGCAAGCCAGCTACGCACATTCTTAGCAAATAATAGTACGTATGAAAGTTCCAATCAGGATTCAGGCCCCACCATAGCACAGAGACAGCGCTGCTTAGAGTTACAAATGACCTTCTCCTAACATCCGACCGTGGTGAAATATCACTCCTTATATTATTAGACCTTAGTGCAGCCTTTGACACAATAGATCACACAATCTTACTTAATAGGCTAGAAAACTATGTTGGCATCAGTGGTCAGGCGCTAGCTTGGTTCAGATCGTATCTAACCAATCGCTATCACTTTGTTTATGTAAATGAGGAGGAGTCACATCACTCCCTGGTTAAATACGGCGTACCGCAGGGATCAGTTTTAGGTCCTATCCTGTTCTCGTTATATATGTTACCTCTGGGAGATATTATCAGAAATCATAACATACAGTTTCACTGCTATGCAGATGACACACAGCTTTACATCTCCTCGCATCCTAGCGAAACACAAAATTTTTCTAAGCTATCAGACTGCATCAGCGATATAAGTGACTGGATGTCACATAACTTTCTTATGCTAAACTCCAATAAGACAGAGATACTTGTTATCGAACCGAATCGCTACAAATATAATATGACAGATTACAAGTTGCCCATAAATGGCTGCACTGTGGTGCCAACCTCCACGGTTAAGAATTTAGGTGTGATGTTCGACAGCAGTTTATCCTTCGACAGCCATATCTCCAATGTCTGCCGCACAGCATTCTTCCACCTTAGAAATATCTCAAAAATACGCCATATGTTGTCTGCATCAGATGCAGAGAAGCTTATCCACGCTTTTATGACCTCTAGAATAGACTATTGTAACTCGTTACTCGGAGGATGCCATGCAAAACAGGTCAACAAGCTTCAGCTAGTTCAAAACGCTTCTGCAAGAGTTCTTACTCGAACTAAGAAGTATGACCGCATAAGCCCAATTCTGGCATCTTTACACTGGCTACCAGTTAAATATCGTATACAATTTAAAATATTACTAATCACCTACAAAGCCTTAAATGGCCTAGCACCCTCATATCTTAGAGAATTATTATCAGAATACAATCCATCACGTGCATTGCGGTCACAAAATTCTGGCCTCTTAATTATCCCTAAAATATCAAAAGTGTCTAAAGGTGGCAGATCCTTTTCCTACTTAGCCCCTAAGCTATGGAATGATTTACCAACCGACGTCCGAAAATCAGAGACAGTAGATAACTTTAAATCTAGACTTAAAACTTTTCTCTTTAACAAGGCTTTCAAATAGTTGTTTTAACAATGGTACTTATCTCCTAATAGCTAGCTTGTACAACCTAATAAATAAATAAATTAATGAATAAATTAAAACCTTTTTTTTCGTCAACACTTCAAAGCATGGTAAATCTCATTAATACTCTTTAGTAATATGCTGAAACTTTGAATTGGTTTTCGATTGAGTCTTAACTGCCAAATATGTCCGGCTTGCAATTTTGGCCTTTTCCCATGACCTTAAAATAGTATGCCATACAGAACCGTTTGCCACTGTACGTTAGCATTAACGACGGCAGTGGGGCCTCTGGCCTTAGTCAAACGAGTTCTGTTTCCGTTTCTAAAATCATTAACTATATGTAATACACTTAACCAGCAATAGTTAGCCTGTCCGGAACCGAGCTGACTAAAACCACATTACTGTGTGACACTTGTTTTCTATGTGAACGGCCCCTACGCTAATAAGATTTTGTGTCTCTCTCCCTGTCTCGTCCTTGATCCCGAGGACGAGACAAACAGATCCAGTTCCGGTACATGTGAAAGTCGGCACACAACTGATCTACTAGCTGTTCTTCAACGTGATGTCCAGCTGATGCCTGACCAAAGACCACCGGCAGAACCCGCTTAATCTCCGCTTAATCTCCGCTTAATCTCCTTCCGTTTCAATGTGTAGATATATATATATACCTCCCAAGGGTTTTTTCCTCCTATGACTTTTTTTACTTCCCTGGCTAAAATTCCGGGGTTTTTTCTCCTAGGGGGTTTTTCAACCCGGGGAGGCAGCCTTTTTGGGCTTAACTTCTATACGTTACATTAGTAATACGTTTGCTTATAATGTTGATTTATAGCCGTAGCAAATTTAACTGCTTGTGCCATCGTTTATTATGTTGTGCTATCTGTCGATTTTCTGTGCTCTTCACTGCATCTATTATGTAAAGCTGCTTTGATACAATTACCAAATTGTGAAAAGCGCTATATAAATAAAATTGAATTGAAAAATTGAATTGAATCGATATTGCTTAGAATATCGAACCTGTAAAAAATTACCAGGGGGTCTTGGGTGGGCACCGGATACGACTGTGCCGCCTGACAGCCACCCAGTTAGTCGGCCGCCTTGACTCAGATGCCGGAACCGAGCTATGTGTATTACGTTTAACACGAGGCGAATCCCGAAACAGTGTTTGAAGCATTAGCGGTATTAGCGTTTGTAGCATTATCGGTATTAGCGTTTGTAGCATTAGCGGTATTACTGTCATCAACTAGCGTTTGGATGCGTGCTTCTAGTTCTGCAATCTTCTCTGTCAGCCTTACTACTTCAATACACTTAGCAAAAGTAAACCCCTCTATGCTGATGGAAGAAGCTAAACTGTAACTGTGGCAAGTAATGCAGGTTACAATAACAAGCGGAGTCTTACCGCTTTCATGTTGGGTGATGGCGTCTTCAGTCACCTGGACGCGGTCCGTGAAGCTATCGCGAGAGAAGCTCGCTCGCAGCACCCCGATCGCCTGCGGACGTCTGTAGCCAGGGTGATGTGCGGCACGTTGAATCTGCGAAGGTCAGGGAGCAGCTCCTCCACGGCTTCCCGATCGCTTTCATTCTGGGCGATGGCGTCTCCGTTCCCTCGAGCGCGGTCCGTGAAGCTGCACCACGTAGGGTGTTCGCTTTTTGCACGCCTCGGTTGCTTGTGGACATTTGGAGCCTGGGTGAACTGGGCGCCGTACGTCGCGTAGGATCTGCGTTAACTGGGTATCAACTGCTCCACAGCTTCCCGCTCAGGTGAGGACAGGTCTGAATATCATACATTGGATGAGTCCGCCATTAGATCGGCAAATGGTAACTAAAGCCCGTTTGTTGATGCTAGCGGGCTATATGCTAACACTGGGTGTTTATTAGTGATAAATCCTTTCACGTGGTAGTAATGTTCAATTGTCGTCACGGTAAAGTATTCTTGAGATAAACTAATATGTTATATTATATAAATAGGAACAAGGTATTCAGAAAATAGGATTTGGATGATGAACTCGACAGAGCTCTGATGTACGATGCTCAAGGTGTGTTCGACTCCAACCGGAAGTAAACCCTACTGAAAAATCCAGCTAAGACCAGCATAAGCTGGTGAGCTGGTTTTAGCTGGTCTCCAGCTTGGTTTTAGCTGGTTTGCTGGTGTAGGAAGCTGGTTTTGCTGGTGTAGCAAGCTGGTCTAGCTGTGTTTTGGTCCCTTTTAAGCTGGTCTAGCTGGTCTTAGCTGGTCAGGCTGGAAGACCAGCTGGCCCACCAGCATAACCAGCTTTGTCAGGCTGGGAGGACCAGTGTAAACCACCTTAAAACTAGCTAAAACCAGCTACCGGCTTATGCTGGTCTTAGCTGGATTTTTCAGTAGGGAAATTATCCCAACACACACACATACATGAGCAGTCGGTCGGAGCAAACACTCACTGTCTGTTTATGAGTTGGTTGTATCTCCAATAAAACATGACTCTGGGAAAATGTTGTGTTAATGTTGGTACACAACAGTATATGATAGCAAAATAAGGCATTGTAACAACTTTAACGATACAATGTTTAATAACTTATATGGCATTTATTTAATTTCCTGAAAAATAATGCTTTTGGAGATACGGGGATTCCGCCCGACAGCGACGTTATGCACCTTGTGTTTGTCTATTGTTGTGACCTACTGTAGATGAGGATCCAATCTCCAATCATCAATTGAATTTCATAATAAACATTAACTAGTCAGTCAAAATGGCACAATTGTAACTAGCAATACGACTACCATTAGCTTAAGTGGCTCACCGTAAGTCTTACACAAAAGAGCTCAAAGATGTCTGTGCCCACATTTATGTTATTTAGATCATTGCAGTTATTTCCTTGTGTAATTTTTCAATGTTGTTGTTGTCTCCATCTAATCTTGTCCTCAGGTGCCTCAAAATACCAAATAGCCAAATTATGTAAATATTGCAAAAACTCATTGGGACAATATGCAAACTTTGAAAAATTTGTGTGCAAAATATCATGTAAATGGGTAAATGACGCACCTTGTTTTTGTATGTGAGGCATTTTTTACTTTAAATATAAAATAAGTTAATGACATTAAAATAGAATTTAAATTTAAATAGAATTTCAATTTAGTTTGAAAATATTTTTAATACTTTAAAAGCTTTTCTGAATGGCTACAACAAACTCCCAGTGACCTAAACCCAAAGTGACTTGTTTGTCAAATACAGTAGCCCAGGGGTGGGCAATTCTGGTCCTGGAGGGCCACAGTCCTGCAGAGTTTAGCTCCAACCCTAATCAAGCACACCTGAACTTCATTTGCAAGTGATACTGAAAACTTTGATTAGATTTTTAAGGTGTGCTTGATTAGGGTTGGAGCTAAACTCTGCAGGACTGTGGCCCTCCAGGACCAGAATTGCCCACCCCTGCAGTAGCCCATACTCGACCTTTGCACACACGCACACACACGCACACACACGCACACACACACACGCACACACACGCACGCACACACACGCACACGCACGCACACACACACACACACACACACACACACACTTCCATGTTTTGTGGGGACATTCCATAGACGTAATGCATTTTATACCGTACAAACTGTATATTCTATTCCCCTTACCTACCCCATTCCCTAACCCCAACCATCACAGAAACCCTTCTACTACTTCACATTTTCAAGAAACATCATTCTGTTTGATTTATGAGCTTGTTTCCTCATGGGGACATCAAAATGTCCCCACAAGGTCACAAAAACACTGGTATTCCTATCTTTGTGGGGACAATTGGTCCCCACAACGTGATAATTACCAGGTACACACACACACACACACACACACACACACACACACACAGCAAGTCATGAACACACCCAAAGCTATGGGCAGCTATCACTGCAGCACCCGGGGAAAACATGGAAACATGTTTAGTATTTGTTTTGTGGCCTTATTCAGCTTTTTTCATCATCAATAATTACACATAAACATTTAGCTCTCAATAAGACAAAGTATATATACATTTTGCTTACATATCATCCTGAACTTACCCAACACTGTTCCAGGATATGTTTTAGATTACAGGTTTTTACAGACGCTAGGACACATTTCTCAATACTTAGGTCACTTTTGCAAAACTCTTCACACAGTGAGCACAGCAGAAGTCTATGTGGGCTAAACTGAGGATTAATTATCATTGCTTTGGCACAAAATGCATTCAATGTTAACATCTCTTAAATTTCATGAATTCTTTTCTCATTCAGACACAACAACTGCCAAAACTCTTTGTACGTACAGACCATTTTTAAAATGATTCAATACTGTTTTCAAAACTGTTAAACTTATGTTTAAAACAATTACATAATACAAAACTGAATAAGACACCAATTTGATACATTTCTACAGTAATATTTTAATGAATATATTTTAAATCTTAAAATTATAGTTTTTTACAAACACTAGGACACATTTCTTAATACTTATGTCACTTTTGCTAAACTCTTCACACAGTGAGCAGAACAGAAGTCTATGTGGGCTAAACTGAGTATCAATTATCATTGCCTTGGCACAAAATGCATTCAATGACTACATCTCTTAAATTTCAGGAATTGTTTTCTCACTCAGACACAACAACTGGCAAAAACTCTTTGTACGAACAGACCATTTTCAAATGCTTACATACTGTTTTCAAAACTGTTAAACTTATGTTCAAAGCAATAACATAATACACAACTGAATAAGACACCAATTTGCTATATTTCTACAGTAATATTTTAATGAAATATATTTAAATCTTAAAAATAAATGCTATAAAAACAATTGGCCAAATGGAGAAGACCGAGTAGAGTAGCATTACTATTTTATCTGTATCAGTGGATGGTGTGTATTCAATTTCTTGTATCTTGGAATTACTTGGAGTGCAAAAAACTAAAAATAAAATATTAAAGAATTCTGCATCATGTCTGACTCATTCCAGTAACATATATTGCAGTGAATTATAAACAGAGAAAAAATTGCATAATGCAACATGTTGTTAGTGTTTTTTAGGTCATTGTTTTGTGGGTGACAAAGTGTGTTTGTCGGCTGTCAACCTTTGCAAGTGTTCTGGAGGAATGAGTTGTTTGGACACCTGAATAAAGTGTTTTGGTAGTTGTAGTGCATTTTGAATTTGAAATGAACTGCTTTGCCAATCTAAACATTTGTTAGGAGAACTGTGTGAAGAGTTTTGCAAAAGTGACCTAAGTATTTAGAATTGTATCCTAGCGTCAGTAAAAATCTGTAAAGAAATATATTTTAAATCTTAAAATTAAATGCTATAAAAACAATTTGACAATTGGACCAGCCACAGCTGTCCACAGCCGAGTAGATTAACATTACAGTGCAAAAACATAAAAATAAATAAACAACATAAAATATTGAAGAATTATGCATCATTTCTGATTCATTCCAGTAACATATATTGCAGTGAATTATAAACAGAGATGTGTCCTTGTTTTACACAAGAAAACATTGCATAATGCTACATGTTGTTAGTGTTTTTTAGGTCATTGTTTTGTGGGTGACGAGGTATGTTTTTCGGTCGTCAACCATTGCTAGTGTTCTGGAAGAATGAGTTGATTTAAGACCTGAATAAAGTGTTTTAGTTGTACTGCATTTTGAATGTGAAATGAACTGTTTTGCCAAGCTGAAAGTTGGTTAGAAGAACTGTGTGAAGAGTTTTGCAAAAGTGACATAAGTATTGTAAAATGGTCCTAGCATCTGTAAAAAAAAAACTGTAATCCAGGACTAGGCCTTAGTTATATGACATTTAAGTAGTTTTAACAAACAAACCTTTTGGAAAAAATCTTGGTAAAGTAGTAAATTATATCATATATATATGATTCCGTGTACTTAATGCGCCACCATTATTTGTTTACATTGCGTGGAATGGTGCGCTGTAATATGTGGAGCGGATTTATTTTATTGTGTAGAAAAGGAGGAGTGGCATATATCGCGTTTTGGGAAAAAAGGGAGAAAAGATGACAGAATAACACTGCGGATATTGGATTTTGCGTAAAATTAATATATATGTATATATATTATTATTATTTTTTTTGTGAATGCTTTGAGCTACTTGACTGAGCCATGTGAAAACATTGAGTTTAAGTTTAAGATAGTTTAAGATAATTATATTGTGTTTGAATGAGAAACCTGTAAACTTTTTGTTTTACTACAATTAAAAAAAGAACATGTTTACTATAGTTAAACTATGGTTTAGCCAATGGTAAAAACATGTTAGTACACGTTAAGTACAAAACACATGGAAATGATTTCATTCAAAAGTGATCCATGCAAATAAATTGACACGATGGAAATTGGAACAAATCAGGAAATTTGACAGTAAAAGTCAGATCATTTTCACTTTCAAAGGTTTTTCTACACATAAAATGTATAATCCTTTGTTACATATTAAAAATGTGAAAAAAATATATACATATACATACATTATATATATATATATATATATATATATATATATATATATATATATATATATATATATATATATATATAAAAATATATATGAAGAGTTTTGTTGCAGTTGATTTGTTTTGATTTAAACCTTCATAACTTTAAAAATACAGCTAAGTAGCACCATAAACAGAATAATAACATGATAACATAATAATAAACATGTTTTGACAAAAATGTTAAAAATGGATTTATATATATATATATATATATATAATGTATATACAGATATCATAAGGTTAAAGTTAATCTGAGGTCTTACATTATAAATATGTGAAGTTGTTAATTAACAATACAATACGTTTTGTACATGTGGTCCTATCCAGACATGTGCTACATGTTCCGTCATTATAATAAAATCATAACAGCTAAAATTATTCATCGTTCCATCAACTATTTAAAAAATTCATCCCAAACTTGTGTGATTACAATGAAAACTCACAAACTGTAGTTAGAAGTACGGTATCTTGTTACTAAACCTTAAATCATGTGTAAAATGTATTGAATTCAAGTGCCAAAGAATGGCCAACATTTAGGTGAAGTAAGAGGATGAAAACAAGGTGGAGCTAGAGGCGGATACCATGGGTCATGAGATGAGGAGGAGGCAGGTTCTAACCTCACTAAAAGAAGGAGACGTGGCAGGAAGATTATTGGACACATCAATGTGACAGGCCTGCGTGGTAGTAACATAACTATATGTGTATAAGTCAAAATGGTGCTGTTCACCATCATGCAACCCTAGGCCCATATAACACTGCACACTTTATTACATTCCTGGACACCTTACATGACATGCTCACTACTGTGCAGAGACCAGAGCAGACCAGATATGTCATCATATGGGGCAATGTTAGTTTCCATAGGGCTGCTTTGGTCCGCAACCTCCCCCTATCTCCATTCTTGAATCCAATTGAAGCGTTCTTCTCTGCCTGGCGCTGGAAGGTCTATGAGTAAGGCATAAACAAGGCATTCCAGAAGATATTGTCCTCGGTGCCTTGGACTAGAGGACATTGCATGTGATGTAGATGAAATTTTGTGGCCGGACCCAGAGAGACGATATGATGTATACTGATTTTCTCTCAGTAGACGTTTCTCAATATGCGTTCTTGTCTGTACTTGCGTTCTTGTGGACTTGTGAAACGTCATCAGTCGCGGCCCCAAGTATACTGTTCCAATTCAAAGTTTGCATCAAGCCCAAGTTCACATAAAATCCCCGGATGTGTTCTTGATCCGCCCATTTTATCGAGGATGCATCAGAGGAGACTTGTGTGGACTTATGACAGCGAAGTTTCCCAGAATGCATTTCGCGTCAGAAGTTCGTTCTTCCGAGTCTGAACTTGCAAGTCCGAACTAGGAAGGACACAAGTCCGAACTTGGCATACTTGGTATTGAGAAACGGCTAGTGATTTTATTTTGTTTTTGACTTTTGACATTTGTGTTTGTTTTGATGTGTGTAAATAAACACCAGTACATGAAGTTTGGATCCCTCTATGTTTACAGAACTACACTCTCAGAAATAAAGGTACAAAAGTTGTCACTGGGACAGTAGCCTTTCAAAAAGGTCCACCTTTGTACCCAAAAAGTGCATATTAGTACTTTGAACTGCCAAAATGTACCTTTAAAGGTACATATTTGTACCTAAATGGTACATATTAGGACCTTTTTTAAAGGGTACTGCCCCAGTGACAGCTTCGTATCTTTATTTTTGACAGTGTATGACAAAAGTATGAGCTCAAACAGACACAGATTACCTTGTGCACAGAGAAAGAAAATGCCAAATGTGTTTTTTATTCATACAATCAGTGTGTAGTTGACGCATTGTGTGCTTATTAATGTGATGGCTTGTGTATTAATGGTTCGATACAAAGATACCATTATTACAAAGGTTTCAAGAGATAAGCAAGGTTTATAGCTTTTGCAAGAGAACTACAATGTTTTGCTGATTTGCTGAAGGGTTTTCTTACTTGTGTGTAGAGTTTTGCAAAAATAGTCAATAACAAAAAATGTGCTGAAGCCATCAGAAAAAAAACCTGTAATATGGATATTTACTGCATTGAAGCAACTTAACTATTTCATGCCTTATTTTATAGTTCATTTATCTATACATTTTGATTTTAAAATTAAACTAATCAAATGCTGAAATGCCATCCTTAGTAAGCTTTCAAATCTTTGAATCAATTGAACCAATTGCTTGGAAAAATTATTCACTGTTTTGAAGCGCTCGAAACACATAAATATGGCGCCACCTGCTGGTGAAAATGTTCTTAAAGCAACAAGATCTCAGTCCAAACAGTTTACACTTTTTAAAACATAATCTATTTTACACTTAATAAAACATGCTATTATGTGTCTTTAGTTTTATTAAAGGGATAGTTCAGCCAAAAATGATATTAAACCCATGATTTACTCACCCCCAAGCTGTCCGAGTTCCGTATGTCCATCGTTTTTCAGACAAACACATTTTCTGATATTTTAGAAAATATCTTAGATCTTTCAGTTGATTAAATGTAATATTACGGGGTCCAGCCATAGTCCACGACCTTCAAGTCCAAAAAAAGTGCGTCCATCCTTCACAAATTAAATCCAAACGGCTCCAGGTTGATAAACAAAGGTCTTCTGAGGGTAATCCGTGCGGTGTTGTTGTAGAAATATCCATATTTAAAATTTTATTAACGTAATTAACTACCTTCCGGTAGCGCCGCCATCTTAGACTCATCCGCATTCAGGATGAGAGCTTACGCAGCGTACAGCGGTTTCTCTGCTGCTGCTCTGTCCCCCCGCCCTCCGAATTTGTCATACGTCACTAAGAAGAGTGCGTACACTACGCTAATACTCTCCTGAGTCTAAAATGGCGGCGCTACCGGAAGGTAGTTAATTACGTTAATAAAATTTTAAATATGGATATTTCTACAACAACACCGCACGAATTACCCTCAGAAGACCTTTGTTTATCATCCTGGAGCCGTTTGGATTTAATTTGTGAAGGATGGATGCACTTTTTTTGGACTTGAAGGTCGTGGACTATGGCTGGACCCCGTAATATTACATTTAATCAACTGAAAGATCTAAAATATTTTCTAAAATATCAGAAAATGTGTTTGTCTGAAAAACGATGGACATATGCAACTCGGACAGCTTGGGGGTGAGTAAATCATGGGTTTAATATCGTTTTTGGCCGAACTATCCCTTTAAGGGTAACAGATCATTAACAATTTAAGTATGTATTTAAATCTGTTTATAAACAAAAAGTGTTAGTGTTATCCCATAAAGTAATGTAAGTAATATACTGCAATATCACACAGTCAATAAATCTCATGACATTATTTATTAATTTGTAATAGTGTGCAAATGCATTCATGACCCTCTGAGCTGTATTAATAATCTGTTGTCTTCAGCTTCTGTGTTTTTGATTGGTAAAAGCCTCATAGTGTGTAGTATGATTTTTCTTAACATGTCTACAGTGTCACTTACCCAGAAAGCAACAGTTAAAGCGCAGTTGGACCAATATGAAAACGATGAGCACCTAGTCACAGTCAACCCAGTGACTGGATAAGTAATCTGGTCATAGTGAAGAACATAGAAGAGAAACTTAGGCTCTGTATTGACCCCAGACCCCTGAACCAAGCGCTCAAGTGGTCCCATTACCCATATGATGTGCTGTACAAGCTGCTTAAAGCAAGTGGACGCGCGGGACGCATTTCTACAGTGCCGCCTGGATGCGGAGAGCAGCGTGATGACTATTTTGGACGCTGTGAAGCAGGAAACGCTGGCTGAAACTCTCTTTTGCCGCGTCGGTTGCGCCAGAGCTGTATCAGAGTAAGCAGCAAGAGCTCCTGGTGGGCTTGAAAGGAATTAAGCCTATAGGTGACGACATCTTAATTGTGGGCTGTGACGACACAGAGGAGGAAGCCATCCAAGACCATGATGCAAAACTCACCGCACTGATGGACAGATGCAGGGAAGTAAGATTGAGGCTGAGTCTGAAAAAGCTGCAATTTCGAGTTAAGGAAGTCCACTTTCATGGTCATGTCCTTTCGGCCAAGGGCCTCAAAGCTGACCCTGACAAGGTCGAAGCAATTCTAGACATGCCCAGCCCCACAGACACTAAAGGTGTGCAGCGTTTTGTGGGGTTTGTGAACTACATATCCAAGTTCGTGCCGCGGTTATCAGAAGTCTGTGAACCACTGAGGAGGCTGTTGGACAAAGACGTACAGTTGCACTGGCCACCGAAGCACGATGCTGCCATTAGGTAGATCAAGACGCTGATTATAGCTGTACCTGTTTTGAGGTATTATGACATCAACAGGCCAGTCACCATACAGAGCGACTCCAGCTATACAGGCCTGAGCTGCTGTTTGCTGTAGGAAGGACAGCCAGTTGCATTTGCATTCCGTGCATTGTCCCAAACAGAGCAAAAATATGCTCAAATAGAAAAAGAGTGCCTGAGCATTGTGTTTGCCTGTCAGCGATTCCACTACTACTTTTATGGGAGAGGTGATATTACAGCAGCGACAGATCACCGCCCGCTGGTGTCCATCTTCATTAAACCCCTTCATAGTGCACCAAAACGCCTCCAGAGCATGCTACTTATGCTTCAAATTTACTGCCTCAAAGTGGTGTACAACCCAGGCCCAGAAATGTACATCAGTGACATGCTCAGCAGAGCTGCTACCCTGCCACAGAGCATGGACACACAGTGCAGTCGTGAAATGGTCTGCAGCTTGCGCGGCAATTCAGCAGACAGACTATTTGAACGTCACCAGCCAACGCCTCACTCAAATCCGACAACACACAGAGAAGGATGAGTGTCTTCAGATGCTTAAGACTGTCGTGCTTGAAGGATGGCCAGACTGCAGAGAGGAGACGCCCATATTGATTAGAGGGTACTGGGCCATCAGAGACGAAATCAGTGTGCAAGACGGCATATTCTTCAGAAGCCAGCATGTTATCATTCCTAAAATGTTGTGATCGGAAATGCTGAGACGGATCCACTAAAGCTACATAGTGGGAGAGGCTTGCTAAAGGCAAGCCGTGACACCCTATTTTGGCCTAACATGCAGGGAGAAATCAAAGACTTGCAACAATGTTCTGTGTGCAATGAGTACACACATGAACAACAGAAAGAGACCATGATGTCACACCCACTACCTACACGTCCCTGGCAGATAGTGAGCATGGACTTCTTCAACCACGCAGGAAAGGATTTCCTGCTTGTGGTGGACCATTACTCTGACTTCTGGGAGGTCGATCTGCTTCCTGACCTCTCAGCTGAAACTACGATCCTGAGGTGCAAGGCTCAATTTGCACCCATGGCATACCAGACAGGGGTATTTCTGACTGTGGATGTCAGTTTGCATGTGGAGCTTTCAGGATATTTGCAAATGAGTTGTGCTTAAAGCCAATGGCAAAGCTGAGTCGGCAGTTAAGATTGTAAAAAACCTTTGCAGAGTACCCATGGAAAGCTATTCTCCACTGGAGAAACATGCCTTCAGAAGGACTGCACTGCAGTCCTGCACAGTGTGATGTCGCAGAGAACGCTCCTCCCTGTGATAGACCAGCTCCTGATCCCCGACTCATCAATGAGGTACCAGACAAACTGTGTACGAAACGCCAGATGGCGAAACTGAGCTATGACAGATCAACAAAAGATTTGCCTGAGCTGAACATCGGTCAGCCCATCAGGATCAAACCACTCCCTGATGACAGGACTGGCTAGTGGAGAAAAGGGGTGTGCCTGCAGCAGGCAGGTCCCAGGTCCTATGTTGTTTATGTGGAGGGAACAACGTACTGTCGCAACAGGGTCGATCTTAGATCAGCAGAGGGAGTCCCTTCGTTGTCATCAGGGAATCTAGAACATTCCCCAGAGCTTCCTGGGGATGCACATGCCACCGAGGAGGAAACTGCGAGTGAGGATAACAGTGAAGAGACAGGCACCAGTAATGGAGGGGCACCCCATTCATCACAAACCATTTGCACCCCACATCGAGCGAAGCAGGGCCAGTCATACTCCCGGAGTGGCAGGCTAATTAAGCCTCGGGATAGATTGAACCTTTAAGTGGGGCAAACTGAACAAGAAAACAAAAACAATGCTAACAGCTGTCGTATCAGTATTTGTGTTCTGACAGCTGTGTTAGGTAATAGCCTGTTGATAAGTTGGGGTGTTCCTTGCAGAGTTAACAGGGGGAGTTTAATCAGTTCTTGTGCTGATCAAAAAGCTGTAGTACATGAAAGCGCTGTGCATATATCGTCTTTGTATTTCAAAATCTATATCTGACATTGTTATTATTAGAGTGTATCGTGAATTATAGTTACACTCCTAAGTCTTGCTTGAGGTGATCCATGATTCTCTTTCCCTGAGTGTGACATACTTATTGTAACCCTTTTCAAACCTCATTATGTGGTATGGGGCGGTTTCCTGGACAGGGTTTAGGTTAATCCAGGATTAGGCCTTATTTATATTAGGCCATTTAAGAAGTTTTTACAAACACTCCTTAAGCTGGTGAGCTGGTTTTAGCTGGTCTCCCGGCTTGGTTTTAGCTGGTATTGCTGGTGTAGCAAGCTGGTCTAGCTGTGGTTTGGTCACTTTTTAAGCTGTTCTATCTGTGTTTTGGTCACTTTCCAAGCTAGTCTAGCTGGACTTAGCTAGTCAGACTGGAAGACCAGCTGACCCACCAGATTGTCCAGCTTTGCCAGGCTGGGAGGACCAGCTTAAACCAACTACTGCTGGTCATAGCTGGATTTTTTAGTAGGCAGGTGTGCATCTTGAGACTAAACAATGTTAAAATTACTCAGGACAAGGTGCTTTTAAATTAATGTTGCTTAAACAAGCATTTTAACATAAGCCCTGTCTGGGAAACTGCCCTATTCACCTTATTTTTCACGACAACAAGGGCGGCGCCATTTCGCTCATTTTGTCAACGTTCTTCCGGCCGCATAGACGATGAGCAGCTGAGGCAGTGACTGAAGGCGACGCGTTAAAGCTTAAAAAGCTCACCCGAGCGCCTTTATGTTTCTTTCTTACCAATTTTAAGCCATCTGAGGAACACCCTTATCCCAAGGTTCGACCACGATGTTCCGGTAACTTTAAACCACGCCGGGTGTTGAAAAGGTGGCCAGTTTCAGGTAAGCTATCTTAGCTAACTTGTGCTCGTTCGCCTAAAGTTAGATTTGTGAAGTCCGTTCTACAAATACACTTAAGATCAGTAACGTTAGTTTATAAAATGCAACTATTTGAATGGTTTTAAATGTCCACCTATATTTTTATATTTACGATAGTACAACGAGATATTATAGTACATTGCATTCTTACAGTAGCCCACGTGATTCCTACGACATTTCAGATGCTAGAATGTCAGTTCATTTCTCATTCAGATATTGATAATGACATATTAAACAACGTATTATTTAACACTGAAGTTAAAGGCTGTGTGCAGGGCCGCATTAAGAGCTCACTGGGCCCCGGGGCTATGAATTACTGCAGCCCCCCCCCCAACACCACTTTAGGTCACCTATCTACAGAGAGAACACATTTTTCTAAAACACTGCTGTAGTTGTTTTACATAAATATAATCTAGAATATTTCAGAATAACAGTTGCACGAAAAAAGCTGTTAGATTAACACTAACCTGTAAACATGACTTGCTAATAGCGAATATAGGGGTGGGCGATGAGCTAAATGTTTTATCATTATACGAGTCATTTTATCTAACAATAATGATATACTTCACAGTCAAGTTATATTACTTTTAATAAGAATTTTATCATATGGAAATTTAATGCCACTAACATTTCAGAATTCTTTTGACCAATTTCCATATCACAAAAAAATAATAGTCACTTAAGAAAATAATATCAAGCTTACTGATGACAAGAGTTACAATTAATAACAATAGAACAAAGGCACACAAGAAATCGACCTACTTGAAAAACTTAAAGCACTGAATAATATTATATTGTGTAAAGTAATCAAATATACAGTACCTATCTTTCACTATAAATTCAACATTCATTCTTATTTATTTTACAAAAGTGATTCAGTCAATGGCAGTAAATTACTTTATTTCTGATGTTTGATTTATTTATTTATTTATATTTATTTAATGTTTATTTGACAGGGACAAATGCATAAAACATTGCTTTATAAAAAATACAAAGTAGATTCCATGCATACAGGTTTATAGCCAAGACTAATTTGCAACCCCTGTCCCTGGTTAGGCTTGTAAGGTTAAAACAGAGATTACAGAGTATTGAAGCACAAATTTATAGCTATTAAAATATATACAATAAATACATCAAATACATCAAATAAGATGCAGGCTTAAATAGATGTAGTAGTCACTATAACACAGAATCTAAACAAATGTATACATTAAGTTGTAGCCTGTATAATCAGCGTTCACAAAGTTGTTTCAGTTTTAGCCATTGCTTTAAATGTGTATTAAAAACCTTGAGTCCTTTCAGTGTTTTAATTTCTGATGGTAAAGCATTTCACCATTTTATGCCATTTTAAAGTGATGTCTGACCAAATGTTGTTCTACGTTTTGCGACTATACAGCCTATACAGTGCGGCGCGGCTTTTTATATTGCTAAGCAACCACCGAGTAAGCTGTCTTGTCAATCAAATATTGACGCGTGAACGCTCTTTTACTGTTAACTGTCATATTAGCAGAAACTTTAAAAATAGGACGCTTGCTCTGACCTTGTTTGAGGGTGAGAGGTGCACAAAGACGCAGGAGAAAGTGAGCGACTGGAGTCCGGTTCTTCAAAGCCCTTGTAACCTTCCCTTACCACAACGTAAGGCCCGCCTCTCCCCTCATTCGATTGGACAATGCGCCCGACGCGAATGACGTCGGGCGCTTCTCCGCTCTCAGCGCTTCTTCAAAAGCGCGTGCTGCGGCTGGCGGCAAAAACCTAATTTGTAGGGGGCGTGGTAAGGCTTTGGCAATCAGATGTCTAGTAGCAGTCAATCTGCTTCACAGCCAATCACGGGCCCCCTACTTGTTCGGGCCCCGGGGCTTTAGCCCCGCCTAGCCCTATGGTTAATGCGGCCCTGGCTGTGTGTATAATGTTACTGTATCTTTTTAATGCAACTCTCTCTTACACACTGTTCAGTTTAAGCAGGGGTTAAATTGGGATTTGTTATGTGGGGGGGCTCTGCGGGGAGGGTAGTTTAATGGGGTAACATGTTTAATCCTGATGACAGCAAAGCCACTGGTGTGTTTTAATGACATTCTGGACCTCCGATAGGATTTGATAAGTTTCAACTTTAAATCTGTGCCAGAGATTGACCACAAATATTTTATAAAGAGTGTCTGAATTTTAAATTATGCAAATCTATGAGTTTGACACCCTATATCCATTTGTTGCACATGTCATTATGCACAATTGATCAAACTTTAAGGGGCGGTTTCCCGGACAGGGATTAGCTTAATCCAGGACTAGGCCTTAGATTAATTAGGAAATATATCTGGTTTTAACAAACATGCCTTACTAAAAACATTACCTGTGTGCATTTTGAGGCAAAACAAAGGGCACTGATGTATTTTAAGATATGTCAGTGCAAGTTGTTTTCAGTTTGGACAGCTCTTAAAAATGTTTTAGTCTAGGACTAGTCTAATCCCTGTCCGGGAAACCGCCACTAAATGAAGTAAAATGAATCAACCTCCTTGAATAATTCTATATGCATAAGATAGGCTACCCAAAAAGATTAAATTAACAAGAAAAGGTACAACACACAGTACTGTATCATCAACATGTCTAATAAATTAGCAATAGAGATTCCCTATGCTGGTCAGCAGCTAAAACAATCGTAAGGTTTGATTTGTGTAATCAAAATACATAAATGTATTAAACTATACAGTGAGTTATATGAAGTGTTATCCAGTTAACATACTGTAATTAGATGAGTGACATACATACTTTAGTCCTTAACACGTTTCTAGTGTTCTTTTAAATTTCCTCGACGTGGGCACCATTATTACCTCTCTCTCTCTCTCTCTCTCTCTCTCTCTCTCTCTCTCTCTCGTGCGGGCGCGCTCTCTCTCTCTCGCGCGCGCTCTCTCTCTCGCTCTATCTCTCTCTCTCTCTCTTGTCTCTACAATGTCAAATGATCCTGTCTGAAAGCGCGTTCTTGAAGTTCCTGAGTTTTTTCGCTCGAGTTGCATAACTTGCGCGAAGACGCGTTTAAAAGGAAAAGCGCGTGTTTCCGCGGCAATTGCGCCGCCCAATTCGCGTCATTTGCATCGCTCCGTGCGAGGACGCGTCTGATTGCGTCTTTGCATTGACTTTGTATGTAATCTACTCGCGCAAATCGTTAAACTTGCGTTGGTGAGTATGCCCCTTATGTGCCGGAGCTTAGCCCCGGAGGGCCCCGGCCCAATTTAAACCCTGAGTTTAAGTATGGGTGCCATTTATATATTAATTCTCATGATGCAAGTTTATTTTAAATACTAACATAAAACTGTTTATGGTTATATTGTTTTCACAGATGCATTGATGTGTAGTGATGCAGTGGACAACTGTGAGGATGATACAATCAACATGTTCCTAAACTGTGATGCAGAAACACAATGGGAGGATCCATCCGTCTCTGACCACAACTACACTTTAAAATCACAACTCAACCTGAAGCAACCTACATCTGATATGGGAAAACAATGGTGCAGTTTCCCTGACAGGGCTTATCCTGGTCCCAAGCTAAAATGCATATTTGAGCTACAATAATTTAAAAACACCTTTTACTGAAATACCTCAACATATATGAGTGCCATTGTTTTGTCACAAGATACGCACCAGTTGTTTTTTTGTAGGGTTTGTTTGTAAAAACTAAAATGTCCTAATATAATCAAATCCTAGTCCTGTAAACCCTGTCCGAGAAACTGCTTCAAAGTGTTGAGCTGGCACAAATGTACATATCTCTACTGAGAAACAACCATCTTTGTCAGCTTTACACAGGGTTGATATTGCATCCATTACACAGTCGCCAAGCACTTTACCAGTACATACACCAACAGCTTCCAGAAAAACACTTGGGATCAGCTCCTGATGACTCCGATAAAGCTGTGTCTTAATTTTTTGCAGGGTGGTCTTGCTTTACCTGTTGTAAAGTTACATTAAACCTTCATATGTGATCAGATGTCATGCAGTGATATTAAACATTTACAGTGTGATCAGATGTTGTGCATTTATATTAAACCTTTACAATGTGATCAGATGTTGTGCATTTATATTAAACCTTTACTATGTGATCAGATGTTGTGCAATTATATTAAACCTTTACAATGTGATCAGATGTTGTGCATTTATATTAAACATTTACAGTGTGATCAGATGTTGTGCATTTATATTAAACCTTTACAATGTGATCAGATGTTGTGCAATTATATTAAACCTTTACAATGTGATCAGATGTTGTGCAATTATATTAAACCTTTACTATGTGATCAGATGTTGTGCAATTATATTAAACCTTTACAATGTGATCAGATGTTGTGCATTTATATTAAACATTTACAGTGTGATCAGATGTTGTGCATTTATATTAAACATTTACAGTGTGATCAGATGTTGTGCAATTATATTAAACCTTTACAATGTGATCAGATGTTGTGCAATTATATTAAACCTTTACTATGTGATCAGATGTTGTGCATTTATATTAAACCTTTACAATGTGATCAGCTGTTACATGTCATGCAGTTATATAAACCTTTACAGTGTGATCAGATATTATCTGCAAGGAATTTCTTAAACCATATGTGAGCTTTGTAGATTCCACTTAAAAGGATTTAAGTCTCCTGATTTGAAGGAATAAGTGTTGGCAGTTTGCAAATGAATTCTATCATGGTACCACATAAAAACGAAATAGTTATTGGACTGGCTAAGGTGCACATTTGCTATAAAAAAAGACGAAATCACTGTGTAAATATTGGTAGACATACTTTTAATAATTTTCAATGCTGCTCCATCAACTCCTGACAGGACGAGGTATTTAAATATGCCAGGTTAGTTGCCGCGGCCGCTTCATATCGTCTCACCACGAGACGATTGATGGGATAATATAAGACTATCCGAGCGTCGTATTAAGTTTTAACCGTGCTCCTAATTTAAAACATTTACAGCAGTAGCGATATTTGTCATTTCGCTAAAGTTATAGTGAACTACAAACAATCTTCTAACCACCAAACTAACCACCGAATGCACTGTGCCATATTAGCAGCGGAAGTCGGTTGACAAAATGCGGAAGAGCGAAGAATTAAAAAGGGGCGTGGCGGAATAAGGTGAATAGAGTCAAATTGTTTTATGGTTTGTATTTTAATCTCAACACCTTTAACCTTATCATTATTAACACCTCTCAGGTAAGGTAAAAATGACCTTAATTATTCAATTTATGTATACAACTTGGATGAAAGACTCTTGTTGATGTTTTTTAATAATAAAAAAACAATTCTTGTAGACGATTGTTTGTGATTAATATAATAGTGCTTAACTTAACTTAAAACTTAACAGCAATTAAATAAAGCTGAATTGCAGCCGATTTGTCATCTACCCCTAACAAAACTGTTTGCAGTTATAATATTTCTCATTTTAAGCATGCAATAACTTCAATACATTATATGCATCATCACTACTTTGATTACATACACATACATAAATCAAACTAACCTTGGATAAATAAAAGAACAGTTAACAAGGGTAAACAGAGTAATTACATAATTGTTATATTCATCATAAATATACAGAAAAGTCATATTCAGTTCAAAAGTTACATAAGCACTGCTTTTATGTAAATGGTTCACACTATGTTTTACTAATTTACCATATTACTTTTTGAATAAATAGCTACATAGACATAAAATATTATTTCTTCATTTCTAATGTTTTCGCATCTGATGATCTTAAAACCTTTGAAAAAAAAGAAAAAGTTATTATGATAAACTAATCAACATATTTTTTATTGAATATCCACACAGAGTATAAAAGAATTTACGAACATAACGCTTTGATACTCACCCTCCTCTCTAATAGCACACAAAGTTAAGTTCCTCCACACAGTTTCTGTTTTCCCAGCTCTGAGTTTTTAGGTTTAGAGATCCACAGTAAGTGTAATTGGCAGGACAGGCTGGCAGCTGGACAGTAAGGTTTCCCAGATCCTCATCACTTAACCAGAACCATGAGCCTGCCAGGAACCGTAGACCTGTCCACACACTTGATGTATCAGCAGTGGCTTGTTTGGCTTGGATGAGATGTAAATCTGTTGGCAGACTGGCCAGATCAGTGTGATGAGTCCTGCAGTATTGTAACGCGTCCTCCCAGCTCTTATTCTCTTTAACAACAATCAGTTCAGTGTCCCACTTGTAGCAGAAGTAAAATGTTTGATAACTACAGGAAAAATCATACAATAAGCCTCTGTTAATTAGACCACAGATGTTGTTGTTGGAATTTTCATTTGGTTCTCCACCTGCCCAATTGATAAAACTTCTCTGGCTTCCATCACTCCACTCCCAGTTGTTTGTAGAGATCTTTTTCAGACCAATCCAGTTTGGTAAGTGTGAACTAGTCCCACTTGCAGCGGTTAACGCTGTAATTTCCTCCTGGCTGTCAGCACTGGACAGGTCTACATAGTAGGCTCTGCAATAACTTTGAGCTTGTGTCCATGTCATGACATTGCTAAAATAAAAGTGTTGTCTTTTCAGAGCTGTTGTCAACTCACAATGAGCTGAGAGGAGAAGAGCAAACACGACAATCTTCATCTCTTCTGTGAAGGGCGAGTCAGTCAAAACTCTCCTAAAACACACTTTATATGTTAACACCCACTTTTCATTTATGCAAATGAAAGAAGTGAGCTCAGAAATAAAGTTTTAATGAATAAATGAATCCAGTACGGATCAGCTTTTATATGCTTTTACAAAAATTAGGAGAACACTCCAAAATTATTTTTGTTTAGGTCAAATTATCTTTTTTCATTCTGTGAACTACTGACAGTATTTCTCTCAAATTTTAGATAAAATATCGTTTAACCTGCAAAAAAAAATAAATGGGTCAAAATAACTAAAAGGATTGAAAATTAATTTTCACTATTAAACAACAACAATATATATATATATATATATATATATATATATATATATTTTTTTTTTTTTTTGCAGCTGTATTTATTTTTAGAGCTAAATAATTTAACTATGATGTAGAATTTTTACCTTTCATAGAAAACCTTAAGTTAGATGTTAGTCTTTATGGGAACAAATCTTAAATTTTCTGTTGAGAAAGTCATCATTTTATTTAGACAAGCCCGACCATTCCTTTCCAAAGTGTCCATTGTCCTGTGTCCAAATCTGACAGATGTAGATAACAAAATAATTTATATACACTGCTTTACATTTGTAAGGATATCTTCATTTTTAGCTTTCAAATTTTGACTAGTGAGGTTGAGAAGAAAATAAACTAGTTTTTAATTCTTCGATATTCTTTAACCTCCTAAGACCTGGATTTTTTTTGTTGTTAGCACCATAATACTTAATTTTGTTTACCTGCGTAACCCATTGTACACAAACATGGACAAATGCTTCATGTTCAAAGAAAAATATTTGGTAATTGAATTTATTGGTTCTTCCTATATACCCCAAAATAGCTGGGAGAAATCTGAAAAAAAAGAAAAAACTCGGGTCTTTGGAGGTTAAACATTGTTCGTAACTCAAATATTTGCATTACAGCAATTATTTATTATTATTATTATTATTATTGTTTTATTAGAGTATCTACATAGTGAGTTTTATGAGGTCTTGAATGTGTTACACACAACATCACAGTTCGTTTGTCCTGTTGTTCACATTTATTAGACACTTGTATTAAGTAACATTTGCACTTGCTTTAGGATTTCTATATCTTTCTTTATTTCGCCATGAATTAAGATGTTTCTTAAAGACAAAATAGTCTTTCCTGTACCAGAGAAATTGTATTTCCTTTTTCAAAGAACATTATATAATTAAATACAATTTTTACTAAAGTAATTGTGTGTTTTTACTTTTTATTGTAGGTTATAAATATTCAGATGCACAACACTTATGCTTGTATTGTTGACACTTGTTTAGTAAAATCACATCTCACTTGTATTTATACCTTAATGTAACTTTTAACAAATTATTAAATGATAGAGATTTTAGAAAGGCAGTCTTTTGAATTTTTAGACCATTAAAAGATAATTGCCTGACTTTTACTGTCAAATGTCCTGTTTGTCTTCCTGTCAAGGTTTTACATGAATTTGTTTGCTTAGTACGTAATGTCGGCACCTGTGTTCTAGTCATTAGATGACATTTGTGTCAATGAGTTCTTTTAGCTTTTTTAGTCACGTCCTGTTTTTAAACCTTTTGTTACCCTAAATTATTATCGGTAGAGATTATGCACCTGATTTTAGTTGAATAAATGATAACGCACTGTCAGGCACACAGCTGTACCTTTTCTGATGCATGGGTCGTACCCTATGTGTCACGGTAGGAAAATCCATTGTTTTCCTCCGTGTCATGTTTGTATGTGTGTGTTGTTCACTTACCCTGCCATGTGCTCGTTAGAGCAATCCCTGTCACCTGTGTGTTGATTGTCTCGCTCCAGCTGTTCATCATTACATCATCTCCATATATACTCACCTGACTTTCTGTTCCCTGCCAGATTCTATTGTTTGCTCAGTCTCCGTGTTGCTTGGTTGTTCCCTGTGCTTTGGATTACGTGTTTCAGTTGGATGTGTATTGTCGTCGTCGTCTTCGTGTGGATGTTCCGTGTCAGTCTGGATTTCACCACTGCTCATCACTCCACCAACGCCGCACTCAAAACACCAACTTCCACCGTAGTCATCGTCACCATTGCCAACCACAACACCGGACTGGATTACTTCCGCATTTGACTTTGAATACTCTCTCTTTGTTTATATTTAATAAACATTGTTTCATTTTACACCTGCGTTTGCTTCCGTCTTTTACAAGTCATTACAGAAGAATCTGGCCAACATGGAAGCAGCAGGTGGTCAACCAATCTCCGCGTTGGAGGAGTTTCTCCAGCGATCGATGGCTCGTATGGATCATCAGGATAAGACCATCGAAGATATGCGGAAGGCCGTCCAGGTAATGGTGGCGAAGGTTTCCGAGCTCTCTCAGCGATCTCCGGTCATCACGCCTCCCACTGCGCCACCCATGCCGCCCGCACCATCTTCACCTCCAGGGGGTAGTTTCATCCCGGAACCTAGACTGCCGATCCCGGAGAAATATGCCGGTGAGCCCAACTACTGTCGTACTTTTCTCTCTCATTGTTCTCTACATTTCGCCCAACAGCCCCGGACATTCTCGCTCGAGGAGACCAAAGTAGCGTTCACGCTCTCGTTGCTCTCGGGCAAGGCTGCCCTCTGGGGGACGGCGGTATGGGAAAACAAGGACAGCTGTTGTTCCTCGTTCGCCTCGCTTTCCGAAGAAATGAAGAGGGTTTTCGATCGCTCCGTCGCCGGGAGGGAGGCCGCCCGTCTCCTCACGGATCTCCAGCAGGGGGAGCGGTCGGTCTCAGACTATGCCATCGAGTTCCGTACCCTGGCGGCGGAGTGCAGGTGGAACGAGGAAGCGCAGTGGGATCAGTTTCTGCATGGGTTGGCGGATCGGATCCAGCGAGAGATCGTTACGGCGGAGTTACCCACCTCTCTTAATGGGCTGGTGGATTTGGCGATCCGGGTTGACGCACGCCTATCCATTTCAGTCAGAAGAAGGACTCACGCCACGTCCCAGTTGAGAGGGGAAGATGCAGGTCCATCCAGTGAAGTGTCCGCCGGCGGTCTCTCAGATCCGGAGCCCATGCAGGTGGGTCGAGCTCGGTTACCCCGGGAGGAGAGAATGCGGCGGAGATCCCTGGGACTTTGCAGGTACTGTGGCGAGCTGGGTCACCAATGTCAGCGGTGCCCGGTTAAAGGACCACACCCGATAGCCAGGCAGAGGCTACTTTCGGGCGGGATCTCCGCACAGAGGACCTCTATGACATCTACCTTCCTCCCGGTGAGACTACGGTGGTCCACGAAGTCACACACTGGGCACGCACTTCTGGATTCGGGGGCGGAGGGCAATTTCATCGATAGCTCTCTGGCACGTAAGCTTCAGCTACAGTTCATTCCACTCACCCACCAGATTGAGCCCTTCGCCCTCAATGGACATCCATTACCCACTATCAAGCACACCACTGCACCCATTACACTCATCACATCTGGGAATCACACTGAGACAATTTCATTTTTTATTACTGACACTGCTCTCGCCCCCATAGTTCTTGGACATCCTTGGCTTCATCTCCATAATCCCAGGATCAACTGGAAATTGGGTTCCGTTATCAGCTGGAGCGAGGAGTGTCATAAGTCCTGTCTTGTCTCTGCTTGTGTTTCTGTGTCTGAGTCTGTGTTTCAGGGGAAAGCAGTGGATTTGTCTACCGTGCCCGCGGAGTACCACGACCTGAAGGAGGTGTTCAGTAAGTCGCGGGCTGATTCTCTTCCTCCTCATCGTCCCTATGACTGTGCGATAGACTTATTGCCAGGTACGTTTCCGCCTAAGGGCAAGTTATACTCTCTGTCCGTTCCGGAGATGGAGGCCATGGAGAAATATATTTCTGATTCTCTGGCAACGGGGTTCATTCGCCCTTCCTCATCTCCAGCGGGGGCGGGGTTCTTTTTTGTGGGGAAGAAGGACGGATCCTTGCGACCTTGTATTGACTACCGAGGGTTGAACAACATCACGGTAAAGAATACTTATCCTTTGCCATTGATGTCTTCAGCTTTCGAGAGGTTGCAGGGAGCGTCCGTTTTCACTAAATTGGACTTACGTAATGCATATCATTTGGTTCGCATCAGGAAGGGGGATGAATGGAAGACTGCGTTTAACACCCCTCGTGGCCATTTTGAGTACTGCGTGATGCCTTTCGGTCTCACGAACTCGCCGGCAGTCTTCCAAGCACTCGTTAATGACGTGTTGCGAGACATGGTAGACCAATTCATATATGTTTACCTGGATGACATATTGATTTTTTCTTCGTCTCTCCAGGAACATTTGCAACACGTACGACGAGTGCTTCTGCGGTTGTTAGAGAATGGGCTTTTTGTCAAGGCGGAAAAATGCGTTTTTCATGCACAGTCTGTTTCTTTTTTAGGACACATCATTTCGACTGAGGGTGTTCGCATGGATCCTGAGAAGGTTAAGGCTGTGGTAGATTGGCCATCCCCAGAGTCTCGCAAGGCCCTGCAGAGATTTCTGGGGTTCGCCAATTTTTACCGGCGTTTCATTCGCAATTTCAGCCAACTAGCCGCACCTCTGACCGCTTTGACCTCCCCTGGTTTGACGTTCAGGTGGTCAGACGCAGCTGAGGCTGCATTTGCCAAACTGAAAAGCTGCTTTGTTTCAGCTCCCATTCTCGTTACCCCTGATCGTTCACGTCAATTCATAGTGGAGGTCGACGCGTCAGAGGTGGGGGTAGGAGCAGTGTTGTCCCAGCGCGCATCCTCAGACGGAAAGGTTCATCCTTGCGCGTATTATTCCCATCGTTTATCTCCTGCGGAAGTTAACTATGACATTGGCAATCGAGAGTTGTTGGCGGTCAAGCTAGCACTGGAAGAATGGCGTCACTGGCTTGAAGGGTCGGGTGTACCTTTCATTGTATGGACGGACCATAAGAATCTCGAATACATTAGAACTGCCAAAAGACTTAACTCCAGGCAGGCTCGGTGGGCATTGTTTTTCGGTCGTTTCGATTTTACACTTTCTTACCGGCCGGGTTCCAAAAACATCAAACCCGATGCTTTATCCCGTCTTTTTGAGCGTTCCGATAGTACTGCTACTCCCGAGCCCATTTTACCGGAGAAAATCATTATCTCCGCGCTCAGATGGGAGGTCGAATCGAAGGTTTTGACAGCCTTAGAAGGGGTAACGCCCCCGGCTCGCTGCCCACCGAACCGTTTATTTGTGCCGGAAGGGTTACGGTCAGACGTCCTCCAGTGGGGTCATGGTTCCAGTGTTGCTTGTCACCCAGGGGTTAGTAGAACTAGGTTTCTAGTCAAGCAACGATTTTGGTGGCCTGGTATGGCTCGTGACGTCCACGACTTCGTCTTGGCTTGTTCGGTTTGTGCCGTTGGTAAGACTTCCAATCGTCCTCCAGATGGGTTACTTTTACCGCTGTCTGTCCCTTCGAGACCCTGGTCCCACATTTCGCTAGATTTTATTACCGCCCTCCCACCCTCTAAGGGTAATACGGTGATTTTGACCGTAGTGGACCGGTTCTCGAAGGCGACCCATTTCATTCCCTTGCCCAAATTACCATCAGCCAAGGAAACAGCGGTAGCTGTCATTGACCACGTCTTCCGAATACATGGCCTCCCGACAGACGTGGTCTCTGACAGGGGTCCCCAGTTTGTGTCCAAATTTTGGTGAGAGTTCTGCAAATTGCTAGGGGCGACTGTTAGTCTTTCGTCCGGGTTTCATCCCCAGAGCAACGGTCAAACCGAGCGAGCCAATCAGGACGTCGAAAGGGTGTTGCGATGTCTGGTTTCCAAGAATCCTTCGTCCTGGTGTCAGCAACTCTCAATTGTGGAGTACGCACACAATTCTCTGCCGGTGTCATCTACGGGCATGTCTCCATTCAAGTGTAGTTTAGGGTACCAACCACCTAATTTTGTCAGTACTGAATCCGAGGTGTCGGTTCCCTCCGCAAACGCACTAGTCCAGAGGTGCCACCGCACCTGGACCAGAGCTCGCAGAGCTCTGCTCCAGGCAAGGTCACGCACCAAGGCCAAGGCCGATCGCCACCGGTCGAAGCCTCCCCGATACGTCGTCGGTCAAAGAGTGTGGCTTTCAACCCAGAATATTCCGATGCGTTCCGTCTCGAATAAACTTGCTCCCAAATTTATTGGCCCGTTTTCTGTTACCAAAATCATTAATCCGGTAACAGTGCGTCTTAGCCTTCCTCCTGCGTACAGGAGGGTTCACCCCGTCTTTCACGTTTCCAAAATTAAACCGGTGATTTTTTCCCGTCTTAATCCGCCTGCCCCGGTTCCCCCTCCGCCTCGTATCGTTAATGGGGAGACCACATATTCGGTTAACCGTATTCTGGACTCCAGACGGAGGGGACGCGGATTTCAGTACTTGGTGGATTGGGAAGGTTACGGTCCGGAGGAGAGAAGGTGGGTTCCTGCTCGGGACATACTGGATCACCGCCTTATTGATGAATTCAATCAGCAGGTAAAGCAGGCTGGGAACGCCGAGGGGCGTTCCTAGGGGAGGGGGTACTGTCACGGTAGGAAAATCCATTGTTTTCCTCCGTGTCATGTTTGTATGTGTGTGTTGTTCACTTACCCTGCCATGTGCTCGTTAGAGCAATCCCTGTCACCTGTGTGTTGATTGTCTCGCTCCAGCTGTTCATCATTACATCATCTCCATATATACTCACCTGACTTTCTGTTCCCTGCCAGATTCTATTGTTTGCTCAGTCTCCGTGTTGCTTGGTTGTTCCCTGTGCTTTGGATTACGTGTTTCAGTTGGATGTGTATTGTCGTCGTCGTCTTCGTGTGGATGTTCCGTGTCAGTCTGGATTTCACCACTGCTCATCACTCCACCAACGCCGCACTCAAAACACCAACTTCCACCGTAGTCATCGTCACCATTGCCAACCACAACACCGGACTGGATTACTTCCGCATTTGACTTTGAATACTCTCTCTTTGTTTATATTTAATAAACATTGTTTCATTTTACACCTGCGTTTGCTTCCGTCTTTTACAAGTCATTACATTATTGTCACTTTTTAACCCTGAAAGAACATTTGCTGAATTACCGTTGTGCTCTTACTGCGGCTAGATCTTCTTACCTTTCCACCACCATTAATAATGCCACATCCAGGCCAAAATCTCTGTTTACCATGGTTAACAATCTCACTAATCCATCACAATTGTTTTTATCAGGCTCTGAGTTATTGGTGAAAAATTTTTCTAAACACTTCTCGGACAAACTTAAGTCAGTCACTAATTCTTTCTCTGTAGATACTGCAAACATGGTTGAAACTAATGTTATCCTGAAGTCAGCCAAAAATCCTCTCTCTTCGTTTAATCTTACTACATCTGCTGCTATTTCTGACCTTATCACGAAGTCTAACTCCACTTCCTGCCAGATTGACCCTATACCTACTGTCTTGTTAAAGTCATGTCTACAGGTAGTCGTACCAGTTATAACGCACATGATAAATTGTAGTTTGGTCTCTGCCACTGTTCCAGAAGACCTAAAAACAGCTGCTGTGACCCCCATACTTAAAAAACCAGCCCTTGACCATCACGATCTAAACAACTACAGACCCATCTCTAACTTACCATTTCTAAGTAAAATCCTTGAAAAGGTTGTTGCTGCACAATTAAGATCGTTTTTAAATGCAAATGACCTCTTTGAACCCTTTCAGTCAGGCTTTCGTCCTCTACATAGCACTGAAACGGCACTCCTTCGTGTGGTGAATGACATCCTGCAATGTATGGACTCAGGATCAAAATGCATCTTAATTCTTCTTGATTTAAGCTCTGCTTTTGACACAGTCTCACATAAGCTTCTTATTTCACGTCTCTCTGACTTTGGTATCTCTGGTTTAGCTCTGTCCTGGTTTATCTCTTACATTACTGACAGAAGGTACTATATCACCATACAGGGGTTTAAATCTGATATAGCTCCGGTTTCACATGGTGTTCCCCAGGGTTCGGTCCTTGGACCACTGCTGTTTATCATATACATTTATCCACTTGGTGAAATACTACGCAGGCATGGATTTCATTTTCATTGCTATGCTGATGATATCCAAATCTATCTAACTATCAATCCCTATCACCCACACCTTCCTGACTCACTTACATCCTGTATTAGGGACATCAAGCACTGGCTGTCTTTGAACTTCCTCAAATTAAATGACAACAAGACTGAAATATTGCTGATTAGCTCTGACAAAGCGGTAAATAGGTCGGATTTGTCCTTTAAAGTTGACGATGTTCATGTAAAGCCATCCAACTCTGTACGTAACCTTGGTGTCTTATTTGACTCATCTCTCTCTTTTGCCCCTCACATCTCTGCTGTTGTTAAAACCTGTTTTTTTCATCTTCGAAATATTGCACGTCTTCGACCTTCTCTAACTCAAACTGATACTGAAATCCTTATTCATGCCTTAATCACATCACGCCTGGATTACTGTAACGCTCTTTTCACTGGTCTCCACAAAAAAAGTATTGCGAGGCTACAATACGTTCAAAACTCGGCAGCTAGGGTTCTCACGTCCACCAAGCGCACAGACCACATAACACCTTTGCTACGTGAACTTCATTGGTTACCAGTCGCTTCTCGTATACAGTTCAAGATACTGCTACTTACTTTTAAGGCACTGAATGGTCTAGCACCATCTTATCTTGCTGAATTACTCCACAACTACTCTCCTGCAAGATCCCTTAGATCAGCTGAACAGGGTCTTTTGTCTGTCCCCCGTTACCGGCTGTCTACTGTAGGCGGCCGGTCTTTCAGCATAGCTGCCCCCAAACTGTGGAACTCATTACCTTTGACATTACGTAAACAGTCATCTCTGTCATCTTTTAAGACACAACTGAAAACATACCTCTTTAGCCTACATTTCGGACAAACTCTGTAATATTGTAAACTTTTGGTGTTTTTGTGTTGTATGAAATGTATGTATATTTCTGTAGTTGTTACTTCTTGATGTATTGTTATGTAAAGCGACCTTGAGCTTTGGAAAGGCGCTATATAAATTAAACTTCTTCTTCTTCTTCTTCACTATGTTTCCGTTTTGTACCTTTACAGATACACTGTAAGATGTTGCTGTAGATTTAGCAGTACATTACTGTAAAATCCACAGTACTATACTGTATGTGTACATTACAATAAAGTACTGCAGTTCATAGTCAGGGACGTGCACAGGGATTTTTAGGGGCAGTTGCTCTGTCCTAAAAAAGGGCACCCCCCTGAAAAAAAAACTTACGGCCTATATGAAGGACTGAGAATAACAGGGTCTTTATTAAAATCAGTGTTATGTCTTGGGTTTGTAATTTGGTTTTTGTTCTAATTTGTGATTTGTTTCAGTTAAGTGGTGGCTCATTGACAATCAACTGGCTGATTGGCATCACCTGAGAGAAGCCAATTTAAACCCTGGTCAGCTTTCCACACTCTCTCTCTCTGGCAACCAGCACTGGAGCAGCAATGATGTTTAACATTCTCTTATTTTAACTTGTTTGTAATTTAATAAATGTTATTTTGTTTGGCTATTCTAGTTTTGTGTCCTTTGTGTTGCTTCCCTAGAGCCTGGGTTGTAACATAATGGGGGCTCGTCCAATTTTGTTTAGTAGAATGTTTCTCATTGATACTTCAGTGCTGGATTTTTGGTTCCCATTTGTTTGACCTTATTCTGGTGAGTATGGTTGTTAATTTTTTTGCATGAGTTTCCCTGGTTAGATAGGGAGTGTTCCAGCTGGGTTGATTTTCAATCCTTCCATCGGTTCACTCATTTGTTATTTTTCCTTTTTTATTTTTGAGGTTATCCTGGGTGGGGACTTGTTTCCCTGTCGGGGGTAAGCATTTCGCAACTGTTTTACAGTTGTTGAGGTTTTGCTTTTAAAGTCGCCTCGAGCCCGGTACACCTCAGAAGATAGATAGGAATTAGAAAACGTTAGGCAGGTATCCAGGGATTTCTCATGTTTTTTTTGTATTATATGGATTTTGGCAACCATTCTCATCTTTATGGGTAAGGGGAATATCTTAAGTTGGGTGAGTTAAAATTAGTGGCATGTGTGTGTGCTTGTGGGTATGAGATCCTAACTTTAGAGTGTTTTATCAGCTTTTGTGTAGGGTTCATTTATTGGAACTTAGTGTAGAATAATGCCTAATGTGTTTAATTGAGAAAGTGATTACTGACAAGTACTTTAACAAACTATAGTGTTTGTCTTTGTATAGTAATCTTTTGTATTGGGATTTTTTCTACTTTTGGGTATTGAGTTTTGTAAGCATTTTTGCTGCGTCTGGTTGTATGAAATTATACACTCTAGTATAAGAAATAGTGAAACAGAAATTAAATTTAGGCCTGTATTTTGTCAGTGAAGTGGCTTTAATTGGTGAAAATGGCTTCTTTAGAAGGTTTTGTAAAAGAGCCTTCAGAGGAGTTACTTGAGCTTTTTACAAAGGATCAGCTTTTGCAGTTAGCCTCTCATTATGATATTACAATCACTAGTAAAGAGAAGCAACTGAAGGATAGTGTGAAGGAAATCATTAGGAATGTCCTCAGTGATAAGGGAGTTTTAAAGGTTCAGAAGGTTTCTCCAAAACCTGTGATTACTCCTTTGTCTGAGGCTGCATTTGAATTACGGCTAAGAGAGATAGCCTTACAGGAGAGACAGCTGGAGGATAAGGAAAGAGAGAGACAAATTAAAGAGAAGCAGATGAACTATGAACATGAGAGGTTTCTTAGGGAGATGGATTGGAAGATGGCTTCAGGAACAACTCCTAGATCTGATGTTTCTTCATTTGATGTAGGATATCATATTCGGTTAGTGCCTCCTTTTTCTGAGAAGGATGTTGAGAGATATTTTTCTCATTTTGAGCGAGTGGCAATCACTTCAAAGTGGCCAAAAGCAGTGTGGACCTTACTTCTGCAGAGTGTTTTGGTTGGTAGAGCTCAGGAAGCTTACTCTGCCTTAAGCCTTGAAAAAAGTGCTGATTATGATGAGGTTAAAGCAGCTATATTAAAGGCATACGAGTTGGTTCCTGAGGCTTACCGCCAACGTTTTCGTAGTTGTACCAAAATGGCTCAGCACACTTATGTTGAATTTGCAAAGCAGAAGGAAAATCTGTTTGATAGGTGGTGTACTTCTCAGGATGTCACAAGTCAAGAAGAACTGAGGCAACTCATTTTGCTTGAAGAGTTTAAGAATTGTTTGCCTGAGGTTGTGTCTGTTTATTTAAATGAGCAGAAGCCAAAAACTCTAGAGCAAGCTGCAATTTTAGCAGATGAGTTTGTTTTAACCCATAAGGTAAACTTTGGTGATAGACAAGCTGAGTTTCAGAGCAAAGGTCAGCACAAATCCAGATTTGTAAAATCTGTGTTTCCTGTTTTACCATCTGTGAAGAAAAGCACTAATGATAACTTAAATTCAGAAAGAGCTTGTTTTTACTGTAAGAAGGTCGGCCATCTTATTGCAGATTGTCCTGTTTTAAGTAAAAAACAGAAGTCCTCCAAGACTGTAGCCTGTGTAAGTCCTGTGAATAATATTGATTCTGTGTCTCTAGTACCATCAATTGTTGAAACTCAACCAAGGAAAGACCATTTGGCTGGTTCTTCAGTATTCTTAATGGATGGTGTTGTTTGTTTGTCTTCAGACCCTGAATTTAAACAACCTATAAAGATTTGGAGAGACACAGGAGCTTTTCAGTCTGTAATTTTGCAGGATATCTTGCCATTTGCAGAAAGATCAGCCCTTGGTTCTGAGGTACTAGTTAAAGGCTTTGGTGCTGATTATTTATCAATGCCTTTACACAATATTCATCTTCAATCAGATTTGATTACCGGGGATGTTGTCGTGGCACTTTGTTCCCAAATCCCTATAGATGGAGTGTCTTTTATTTTGGGAAATGATTTAGCTGGGGGTAAAGTGCTACCTGCTCCTGAAGTTACGGTTACTCCTTATAAATCAGATGGACCAGATCAGCTTGAATTGGTATATCCAGAAACATTTCCCGTTTGTGTAACTACTCGTGCCATGTCTGCTAAAAGGCATAAGTGTAAACCTTCCAATAATCAATCTGAAGTTTCACTTTATGATACTTTTTTAGCCAAAGATGAGATGAGTTTGACAGGATTTGGAGAGATGTTTCCATCTCATGAGAAATTAATTCATGAGCAGAAACAGGATCCTACTTTAGCATCTTTATTTGAGGATGTTGTGTTGGAAGAAGCACTGTTGGATGTAGCTTCTGGCTATTTTGTTAGTGATGGTGTTCTGATGAGAAAGTGGACAGATCCAAAAATGTCAAGTCAGGATGACTGGAGTAGTGTATTTCAAGTTGTTGTTCCAGCAGTTTATCGATCTGACATCTTGTATCTTGCTCATGATCACTGTCTTTCTGGTCACTTGGGTGTTAAGAAAACTTTGGATCGGGTGTTAAGGCATTTTTTCTGGCCTGGAGTGAAAACCGATGTGGCTCAGCATTGCAGGTCATGTCATGTTTGTCAGGTTGTCGGAAAACCTAACCAGCTGATACCGACTGCTCCATTGTATCCAATTCCAGCCATTGGAGAACCATTTGAACACGTTTTGATCGACTGTGTTGGACCTCTTCCACGTACTAAGTCTGGTAATCAATTCCTGCTTACAATTATGTGTGCAGCAACTCGATTTCCTGAAGCTGTACCTTTGCGTAGGATTACAGCACCTGCCATTTCCAAAGCCCTTATTAAGTTTTTTACACTGTTTGGACTTCCTAAAGTAGTCCAGTCTGATCAGGGGTCTAATTTTGTGTCCCGCCTCTTTTCTCAGGTGTTAAAGCAATTGTCAATTCAGCATAACATCTCTTCTGCATACCATCCAGAGTCTCAAGGAGCACTTGAGAGGTTCCATCAAACTTTAAAGACAATGTTGAAGACTTATTGCAAGGAATTTGAAAGGGACTGGGATGAGGGTATTCCATTACTCCTCTTTGCTGTTAGAGAAGTGGCCCAAGAGTCCCTTGGTTTCAGCCCAGCTGAACTTGTGTTTGGCCATACAGTGAGAGGGCCCTTGAAGCTGTTAAAGGAGAGATGGTTAGCTGTTGAGCATTCTGCTCCAATGAACCTCTTGGATTATGTGTCTAATTTTAATTCCAGACTTAGTAGAGCATGTGAACTGGCAAAGGAAAACTTGAAGACAGCTCAAACGAAGATGAAGTTGTGGTATGATCGAAAGGCTAAAGAACGTGTGTTTAGCTCAGGAGACCAAGTCCTTGTACTTTTACCAATAGTTGGTTCTGCGTTGGAGGCCAAATACAGTGGACCATATGTTATTGATCGTAAAGTGGGAGAGTTTAACTATTTGGTTCAGACACCTGATCGTAAACGAAAAACCAGATTGTGCCATGTTAATCTATTGAAGCCTTATGTTGACCGTAGTCAAACAGGGTTTACAAATGTCAAGACTTTAGCAATGTTGCATGCTCCATCTACAGAGTCAGAAGTTGCTGCTGTTTCTGAGACTGTTCAAAGTAGGTTGCCAAATTCAAAAATTCTGGCTGATGTGGACTCTTATTTGTCCTATCTTAATCCCTCTGAGCGTTCTGATATTATTCAGTTAGTTCAGCAACATTTGTCCCTGTTCTCTGATGTTCCCTCTTGTACAAATGTCTTAGAGCATGACATTGATGTGGGCCAAGCAATCCCTATTAAGCAACATCCATATAGGGTGAATCCTGTTAAGCGTCAACTTTTGTGTAAGGAGGTAAAGTATATGTTACAGTATGGCATAGCTGAACCCTCTTCTAGTGCATGGAGTTCTCCATGTTTGTTGGTTGAGAAACCTGATGGGACACATCGTTTTTGTACAGATTTTCGCAAGGTAAATGCCATCACTAAGCCTGACTCCTATCCTCTTCCACGTTTAGATGATTGCATTGACCGAGTTGGTTCTGCAACTTTTGTCACCAAGTTGGACCTTCTGAAAGGTTATTGGCAGGTTCCTCTTAGCCAGAGGGCTCGTGAAATTTCTGCTTTTGTGACTCCAGACCACTTCTGCCATTATAACGTTATGGCTTTTGGAATGAGAAATGCACCTGCCACATTTCAAAGGTTGGTAAATAAAGTGTTGGAGGGAGTTGTTGGATGTGAGGCTTACCTTGATGATTTGGTTATTTTTAGTTCTACCTGGTCTCAGCACCTGGTCCAGCTTGAGGAGGTCTTCAAACGGCTAATGGCTGCAAATTTAACCTTAAATCTTTCAAAATGTGAGTTTGGACAAGCCACAGTAACTTATCTAGGTAAAGTTGTTGGTCATGGACATGTGTCTCCAATAGGAGCAAAGGTTGAAGCCATTGTGAATTTTCCTGTACCATCATCTAGGAGAGAATTGAAAAGGTTCTTAGGCATGGCAGGGTATTATAGGGCTTTTTGCAAGAACTTTGCCACTGTTGCTGAACCTTTAACTAACTTGCTTAGTCCAAAGGTTTCATTTACCTGGACTGAGTCATGTCAGGTGGCCTTTGACAACCTAAAGGCATTGTTGAGCAATTCTCCTGTTCTTGCTGCCCCTGATTTTAATAGACCTTTTAAGCTAGCTACAGATGCTAGTGATGTTGGGGTGGGTGCAGTTTTGCTTCAGGATGATTTAGAGGGTATTGAGCATCCAGTCTGCTATTTTTCTAGGAAATTTGATGTCCATCAAAAACACTACTCTACCATTGAGAAAGAGGCTTTGGCCCTGATTTTGTCACTAAATCATTTTGATGTGTATGTGTCATCCAGTGTTCCACTTATTGTGTACACTGATCATAATCCTCTGGTTTTTCTCCATAACATGAGAAATACAAATCAACGTTTGATGCGATGGAGTTTATTTTTACAGGGGTATGATCTCAAGATCTGTCACATTCGTGGAAAGGATAATGTGTTGGCAGATGCACTTTCAAGGTCGTAAGTTGTTTATTTTGTTTTGATATATTTTGATGATTAATGTCCTGTAAACAATGTTGCTTTTGGTTGCCCAATAGCAACACTTTATGGGTGGGGGTGTTATGTCTTGGGTTTGTAATTTGGTTTTTGTTCTAATTTGTGATTTGTTTCAGTTAAGTGGTGGCTCATTGACAATCAACTGGCTGATTGGCATCACCTGAGAGAAGCCAATTTAAACCCTGGTCAGCTTTCCACACTCTCTCTCTCTGGCAACCAGCACTGGAGCAGCAATGATGTTTAACATTCTCTTATTTTAACTTGTTTGTAATTTAATAAATGTTATTTTGTTTGGCTATTCTAGTTTTGTGTCCTTTGTGTTGCTTCCCTAGAGCCTGGGTTGTAACAATCAGCAAACATGTTTGCCTAATGCCTACAAAAAAATAGTAGCCTAGGCTGCTCGTCTGCAAGCTATGATAGCTAGCTGCTATCTGTCTGATTATTTAGGCTAATGTGGCAAACTCAGCCTGGATTTATGAAAATTTTAACAGAGGTGGAAAGAGTAGCCAAAAACTTAAGTAAAAGTACAAGTGAGTAAAGAAATAATTATTCAAGTAGAAGTAAAAAGTATGCAATGAAAATAATACTCAAGTAGCGAGTTACTAGTTACTCATGAAAAAAGAAATCTAGGTATACATACATGCACGCGCACACACACCCACAATACAGTGCCCTCCATAAGTATCAGAACAGTAAAGACAACATTTTTCTTTTTGCTGTGGAGACCTGATATTGGTAAGATAAATATCAGTGTGTCAGAAGTTTAGAATGTCACATTTTATTAATCTTTGAGTTTCAACACATACATGCTTTAACAACAAAGAACAACAGCATTAAATGCTGATTTATGTGTGTTGTACCAAAATGCACATACGTGAATCAAACTGATCCTACACATTTTATGCTTTTCATGTGTAAACAATCAGGACACAGCTCAGTGCCCATTAAAAAAAAAAATATGACAGATTCTGTACTTTTGTATAATGTTCATCTTTTAATGTTTAGACATTTCTTGACTCCACAGCAAACAGAGCAATATGAAGGGCACTTATACACAGGGCCGCATTAAGAGCTCACTGGGCCCCGGGGCTATGAATTACTGCAGCCCCCCCCCCCAACACCACTTTAGGTCACCAACTACAGAGAGAACACATTTTTTTTAAAACACTGCTAAAGTTGTTTTACATAAATATAATCTAGAATAATTCAGAATAACAGTTGCACGAAAAAAGCTGTTAGATTAACACTAACCTGTAAACATGACTTGCTAATAGCGAATATAGGGGTGGGCGATGAGCTAAATGTTTTATCATTATACGAGTCATTTTATCTAACAATAATGATATACTTCACAGTCAAGTTATATTACTTTTAATAAGAATTTTATCATATGGAAATTTAATGCCACTAACATTTCAGAATTCTTTTGACCAATTTCCATATCACAAAAAAATAATAGTCACTTAAGAAAATAATATCAAGCTTACTGATGACAAGAGTTACAATTAATAACAATAGAACAAAGGCACACAAGAAATCGACCTACTTGAAAAACTTAAAGCACTGAATAATATTATATTGTGTAAAGTAATCAAATATACAGTACCTATCTTTCACTATAAATTCAACATTCATTCTTATTTATTTTACAAAAGTGATTCAGTCAATGGCAGTAAATTACTTTATTTCTGATGTTTGATTTATTTATTTATTTATATTTATTTAATGTTTATTTGACAGGGACAAATGGATAAAACATTGCTTTATAAAAAATACAAAGTAGATTCCATGCATACAGGTTTATAGCCAAGACTAATTTGCAACCCCTGTCCCTGGTTAGGCTTGTAAGGTTAAAACAGAGATTACAGAGTATTGAAGCACAAATTTATAGCTATTAAAATATATACAATAAATACATCAAATACATCAAATAAGATGCAGGCTTAAATAGATGTAGTAGTCACTATAACACAGAATCTAAACAAATGTATACATTAAGTTGTAGCCTGTATAATCAGCGTTCACAAAGTTGTTTCAGTTTTAGCCATTGCTTTAAATGTGTATTAAAAACCTTGAGTCCTTTCAGTGTTTTAATTTCTGATGGTAAAGCATTCCACCATTTTATGCCATTTTAAAGTGATGTCTGACCAAATGTTGTTCTACGTTTTGCGACTATACAGCCTATACAGTGCGGCGCGGCTTTTTATATTGCTAAGCAACCACCGAGTAAGCTGTCATGTCAATCAAATATTGACGCGTGAGCGCTCTTTTACTGTTAACTGTCATATTAGCAGAAACTTTAAAAATAGGACGCTTGCTCTGACCTTGTTTGAGGGTGAGAGGTGCACAAAGACGCAGGAGAAAGTGAGCGAGTGGAGTCCGGTTCTTCAAAGCCCTTGTAAACTTCCCTTACCACAACGTAAGGCCCGCCTCTCCCCTCATTCGATTGGACAATGCGCCCGACGCAAATGACGTCGGGCGCTTCTCCGCTCTCAGCGCTTCTTCAAAAGCGCGTGCTGCGGCTGGCGGCAAAAACCTAATTTGTAGGGGGCGTGGTAAGGCTTTGGCAATCAGATGTCTAGTAGCAGTCAATCTGCTTCACAGCCAATCACGGGCCCCCTACTTGTTCGGGCCCCGGGGCTTTAGCCCTGCCTAGCCCTATGGTTAATGCGGCCCTGCTTATACAGTATGTGTAAAACTGCAACATACACAAACAGTACAGAAAAAAAGAATACAAACACAGAATAGACAAGCATTACAAATTAACTTTAGTCTCAATGTTGATGTAGCTTATAGCTGAAATATCAGACAAGTAAACTGACAAAGAGTTTTGCATTCATGTATAAAGTTAGAATCTTCTAAGATGGTCTGAGGACATTGACAGTTTACACTTACACAAACTGATTTTAGACAAAACTCATGTTTTCTTATGTTGACATGTCACGTGTGTTTTGTGAGAATCATTTACATCATACAGTACAGTATACAGCGAATCAGACGTCAATCATCGATGGATCTTCTTCAGTCTGTGCTACAATGCTTCTGGAGGCTGCGCGCGTTTACTGTGTTTGACGACGAACAGGTCGCGGGTATGTAATGGAGGGTACATGTGTGAAGTTTTGCTTTTAGTTAAAAGATTGGTAAATTCATATCCACGTCACCCAAAACTGTTTATATTCTGCGTGTTTCTACATAGGCTACGAGTAAAACAGCATCAAACGATTCCGTTTAGCAGCGATCTGAACAATTCATTCAGACTGATTCGTGAACCAATTCAAAACTTTTGCCCATTTGCTTTGTAAAGAATCGATTCAAAAGACTCATTTATTTGCAACACTTTGTAAGGAATCGACTCAAACGAGTCATCAATTTGCGAATGCCTCAGAAACACGAGACAGCAATTTAAAAATAAAATATAAATTTCGTAATTAATTAAAATACAGTAAGGAACGCTGCGCAATGTAAACTAAGTAAAAGTAAAAAAATTTCCTCCTCAGAAGGGCAACTTGAGTCGAGAAGGGCATATGGGCAGTTGCCCGGGCAACCTGAGCAACCCCCCTGTGCACGTCCCTGTTCATAGTGCATTCTGGGTATGACTATTCACCTTATTCCGCCACGCCTTTTTTAAATTCTTCGCTCTTCCGCATTTTGTCAACCGACTTCCGCTGCTCATATGGCACAGTGCATTCGGTGGTTAGTTTGGTGGTTAGAAGATTGTTTGTAGTTCACTATAACTTTAGCGAAATGACAAATATCGCTACTGCTGTAAATGTTAGGAGCACGGTTAAAACTTCATACGACGCTCGGATAGTCTTATATTGTCCCATCAATCGTCTCGTGGTTAGACGATATGAAGCAGCCGCGGCAAGTAACCTGGCATATTTAATTACCTCGTCCTGTCAGGAGTTGATGGAGCAGCATTGAAAATTATTAAAGTACTTATGCCTACCAATATTTACACAGTGATTTCGTCTTTTTTTAAAGCAAATGTGCACCTTAACCAGTCCAATAACTATTTCGTTTTTATGTGGTACCATGATAGAATTCATTTGCAAACTTGCCAACACTTATTCCTTCAAATCAGGAGACTTAAATCGGAATCTACAAAGACTTAAAGTGGAATCTACAAAGCTCGCATATGGTTTAAGAAATTCCTTACAGATAATATCTGATCACACTGTAAATGTTTAATATAACTGCATGACAGGTAACGGTATGATGTCTTTTGTATTATAGCCTTAACACATTTTGTTTCTCTTTATATTTGAACAGAATAATTTAAGTTATTTGCACACTTTAATTATAACTTAAATTGAGATTTTAGTAAATTTAGGGCATTTACTAAAAAGGACGTGAGAGCTCAATTCCAAATAAGCGCCGGAGTTGAAAATTTGCGTGTGATTTACTACAAAGGCGCAAATAAAATACACAGGCACAATAATGACATAAGCACATTTTTATAATGACCACTGCAATCTACTAAGAGCAGCGTAAGTTAGTACAGTGTCGCAAATAAGAGACCTCGGCAGGACATCGCAATGAAAATGCGGACTGCGGAGTGTGAAATTCCAGCTAAGTAAAAGTACACTATGAACCGGAGGACGAAAGATGAAGGGTAAAAGAAGTTTTGAAATACCTGATTTTACTTCTCCTCGTGACTTCTCCTCCTCTTTTCTCCAGCAAATTAAACATAGCATGGCTTGGCAAACTATATATTTATTTTAAAGTATGTTCCTCTGGCAAAACGTAATACTCTCCTCGCACCAGTGCTTTAAGTGGCCCAAAAGAAATGCCGGTACTCTATTTTTCTTTTTTTTTTTTTTTTGCTGACTGGACTTCTATATTGAAGGGGTTTTATATTCAGCAGTCAACAGACGACCTTGTAAAAAATAATAAATCCTTATATAAGTTTGTGGATTTGCTTGAGCTAGAAATAGCTATTGAACATACATAAAATGTGCAAAAGGTAGATATATAAGTAAAATTTTCAGCATGGTCAAATGCTCAAAAACTAGTTGTTCAGATAGAAAGAGCTTAAAACAAAAACTTTAAAATGACACCAAGACCATGTCTATGGGTTCAAGAATAACAAAATACTGGCAATTTAAAACTAGAAAGTAATCACTTATTTTGTCCCATTGTTTTCCATTTTGCGGGTGGTAAAACTAGTGTGTGCGTCGTTCAAACTCATTGAAATTTCGTTGGGCAGTGTCCCAAACCAAAAAGGGCACTAAGGGGGTGGTATTAGTATGGTTTTAATAAAGTATTATAAATATGATGTGTTATATTACTAGCATAAACTTAGACAAGTGATTATAATGGGAAATAATAACAAGAATTAAAGTGTGACAAAAAATATTCAATATGATTTACCTGCTGGCTTGATGGATCTTTGAATCCATGTTTGCAATGTTGAACTGCCTTTAAAAGCAGCCTCCCTTTTCGTTCTCTGTCTTTATTTTGTGAAGGCATTTGTGTTTTTTGTATTTTTTGCCTACAAAGTGTGCCAACAACAGCAAATTTAGTGTTTATATTAACTTAGATCTGATCGGGAACATTAAATCCATTAGACAAGCGATAATAATAAGAATGTGGATATTTTGTTGTTGTTTGCTTGCTAAGTTGTTAACACTTTTACATTTTAAAAATACATAAACTTCCAAATGAGTAATTCTGCGGTTTAACAGCTGATATAATGTAATAAATCTACCTGTTTATGCAACGAACTTCAGAAACTGTCGTCCAGGCAGAGAGTGCACACAGAGATGCTGCGGAGCGGGCGGGAAAACACGAAGTGGATTAGCGGAATCAGTGGATCTTTAGCGATCTTTAGGATCTTTTTATAGATCACAACCTTTGCGTGCGAAATTACGGAGTATAAAATACGGGAGATTTAAGGGAAAATACTAATACGGGAGGACGGCGGGAAAGAAGGGTAAAATACGGGACTTTCCCGGCCAAAACGGGATACCTCTCCACACCACGTTGAGGCTGTCTGACAGCAAAGGCGACGCATGCGCTTTTAAGTTGTAAACTCAAGGGTGTATGGGTAATGTAGTCTCTGCTCTCGGTGGGATGAATTAGGAAGTGTACATTGTGAAGAAGATTCTGAAAAGCGGCAGCGCAGCCAAAGGATTAAAACCTCTGATTTACACAGATGTGCAAATGAGCGTTCCGGTACGCTAAAAGCACGTTCTGGGCTCAGGGAGAGGAGGTGGTACGCTCAAGAGCTATTTTTAGAAGTGGCGGTACTGAGTACCGGCGCGTTCCGGCCCACTTAAAGCACTGCCTCACATTAATGTTAATGTAGGAAAACTTCCACAAATGCATATGCAATAAGGTCGCAAAAATAACACCTTTTCAGAGCTAAATATCTATTGCGTTGCTTTAGTAAGTTCAGTCGTTATTTAACACCAAAATGATGGTTTGTGAAAGCTGTTAGTAAATCTGGCCCTTAAAGGGGTCATATGATGAATTTTTTTAATTTGTAAAATAAGTCTTTGGTGTTCCCAGAGTCCATATGTGAAGTTTTATGTCAAAACACCCTACAGATAATTAATTATAACATGTCAAAATTGCCATTTTGTTGGCCTGAGCAAAATGTGCCGTTTGTGTCTTTTAACTCATTCACCGCCAGCCTTTTTGAGAAAAGTTGCCCACTTGCATTTTTGTGATTTTAACAAAAGTTTCACAAAATTCCCTGCAGGAAAAATTATCTTCTATAAATATATAAACATACAAATTATATCAAATTAAAGAACACACCATCTGCTTTCAAACAAACAACAAACAAACAAACAAAATGGGGAAAAACGTTTCATTATATATTTACTTTTTCCACTTAATTTGACCACTAAAATATGGATATTTCTCTTCAAAAATACAACATTTTGAGCAAAAAGCTTAAAAAAATGCGTTTTTGTAAAGGAATTTATGTTAGAGATCAGACTCAGAATGACTTAAACATAAAGACAGTTCAAATAAACCGTCAAATCATTTTAACTTCCGTTTTTGATAAATTGTCGGTTTATATAAACATGCATTTTAATCTGGGACTAGAATAAGCACTGTCTGGGAAACCCCATAGAGTGATATTGTTTTATGGTGTTATTTAAATCTCAACACCTTTTAGTTATCATTATTGATACTTCTCAGGTTAGGTCATGCAGCAGTTCCCAAACTTTTTCAGCGTGTGGCCCCCTTGTGTTCAGTGCATTCCTTCGCGGCCCCCCAAAGAACATTTGTGACAAAAAAACATTCTAAAACTCAATATTTTAATTTAAAAAAAGATTAAATTATACAAAAAAGTAGTGCTTTTGGTTAGTAACCTTATTTTTTAGGTTGAATTACACATTAATCCATGATAAATTAATGTATTTCATAAAATGTCATAAAACTGGGCCCCCCCTGGAACCATCTCGCGGCCCCCAGTTTAAATACCACTGAGGTAAAGTATTGTTAGTCAAAGCCAGGGACGGACTGGGACTAAAAAACAGCCCTGGACTTTGACTAGGCCCGGCCCAAAGCAATCGGAGTGCGGAAACTCGACAACAACAATAACGCCTGGCATGAGTGTCACAAGACTTTAATTGTGGCTCATGATACTATCCCATCCAAATTATAGCACTGATGTTGACTAGATGTTGTGTTAAAAGCATATTATTCTAGATTAACTTGAATACTCACATGTAAATGGAGGTCTCAACACACTGCAGTCCCTCTGGCTGAACCAATATAAAACAGGTATCTGAAACACACAACACAGTACTGTATGAGTTATATGATAAATCACAAAGTAAAGAGGTTTTAATATACAGGTTAACTTGAATACTCACATATAAATGGAGGTCTCAACACACTGCAGTCCCTCTGGCTGAACCAATACAAAACAGGTATCTGAAACACACAACACATAGTACTGTATGAGTTATATGATAAATCACAAAGTAAAGAGGTTTTAATATACAGTTTAACTTGAATACTCACATATAAATGGAGGTTGAATACTCACCTAAAAAAACAATCCAGCAATGGAATTTTACTCAATGTTGGGGGATAAGGATTTTCTTCAACAGGTCGCTTTGTTCTGCAACTAAATAGTTCAGTTATTTTGTGACATTTAGCTGCTTCACTCTAAATTCCGCAATTTTTTTTCTCTCTCCTTCTCAGCCCCACCCTTTTCTTTACGCTTTTTATCCACGGCCACGTTATGCATATTGTTTGTTTGTTTCTATGCTTCTATGTTCTACTTCTATCTAACGTCTTTGCTGTTGGTTTTTCTCGGTTTTTCTTCCTCCTCATACCACTTCTTCTCCTTACTTGGCGGCTACGGCCAGTGCAGCTGGCATCCAACTTAAAGGTGCATTACTGCCACCTACAGTACTGGAGTGTGAAACAGATTAGTGGGGGGGGACAGGTAATGACTGCGTGCGTGGCGGGTGGTGGGCCGGCCCACCGGCCGTCCTGAGTACCGGCCGCTCTGTGATTCTCCAGATCACACAGATGGCCAGTCCGCCCCTGGTCAAAGCTTCAATCAGATGGATTTCTAGCATTAAGAAACAAACATTATCTACTCAAGCGTCAAGTTTATTTTATTCTCAAACAGTTTATAGTTGCAGTCTGGTTCTCTTCTGGGGCCTCATTTATAAAACTTTGCGTAGGATTTGCGTCAGAAGTGGCGTACGGACGAAACATAGGACGCGCGTACGCACAGAAATAATCGGATTTATAAAACCGTGCACACGCACATCCTACGCATTTTTCCCTTAATAAATCACAATCAATTCTAAATGTAGCGCAGCTTTTGCGGCTTCATGACACGCCCATAGTTGTCCATAAATAGTCCGTGAAACGCCCACAAGTTAACATGCATTGATTGCGAAATCATGGCAAACACAGAAAGGAAATCAAAAAAACGTAACTTCACTCAATGTGAAGTAGAAGTTATCGTTGGCGAGGTGGAAAAGAGGAGAAAAAATGTTGTTTGGAGGGCACAGTGTGGGCATTACTTATGCCAAAAAGGCACTTGAGTGGCAAACGGCGGCAGACTCTATAAATGCTGTAGCCTCACAACCTCGGACCGTGGCCAAAATAAAAAAGAAATGGTCGGACATCAAAGTCGAGGCACAAAAACGTCTAGCACTCCATCGCCAGAGTGTGTCTGCCACGGGTGGGGGAAAGGGGACATTGTTCAGCGCAAATGTAATTTCTTGTTGCTTTCTGAATGGTTGAGACATACGCCATACATTGTTTTATCAAAAATAAAACACACTAAAGGCATATGCATGAATACCATAATTCCGTAGATTATGAAGATATGGTTAACTATGAAAACAACTTTCCCCAGATGACAATTAATACATCTATCTATTTATTTATCTATCTATCTATATATCTCCTTAATTATCTATCTATCTGTCTATGTAATTGCATCTATATATGCTCCGCCAGACGAACACATTGACGAGAATATCAGTTTTGTACATTATTTCGTTCTGTGAACTATATTCTTTATGAGGATGAATTGCACAACATGCCAATATTATTGCAGAACATATTTCACTTTTCTGTTAGCAAATATGTGTTCATTTGAATTTCTGTTGTAATTTTCGATTGATTATTTTTTCACTGCTGATCGATCAAACGGGTGTTCGTGTAGGCTGTTAATTGTAAGACTTGCTTTGTGAAGTCTTCATGTTATTTATGAGAGGCAGTGTTGTCACTTTCACTTTCACGTGTTTCTTCCATCTGCCGACGGTGTCGCCATTTCTCATTTCACCCGTTTTTGTGCGTACGCCTGGGTCAGAGCTTGCGTGACGGACAGCACATTTTCCCGTCAAGTTTGCTTTTTATAAATAACAACTATTGCGTAGAGAGTGGCGTACGCCTTCTTTTGTGCGTACACAACGTTTATAAATGAGGCCCCTGATGTTTTGCTTTGCTATAACCTCTCTGTTTGGCTCCTCTGTGTTTTTAATCTAATATATAACTCAATATTAACAAGCCTTCATAATATGAATGAAACTGCTCTACTACACACACACGCACGCACGCACGCACGCACGCACGCACGCACGCACACACACACACACACACACACACACACACACACACACACACACACACACACACACACACACACACACACACACACACACACACAATTTCTCAGATTAAGCATTCAATAACTTTAATCCATTTTATGCATCATCACTACTTTGATTAAGTACATAAATCAATCTTAGCTTTAGTTAAATAAAAGCACATTTAAACAGAGTAAATACCTACCCAGTACATAATTATACATTATATTTATCATCAATATACAGAACATTAAAATTCAGTTCAAATATTACACAAGCACTACTTACAAATAAATTGCAGACACTGTTTTACTAATTTACCATATTATTTTGAATAAATAGCTAGCTAGACATAACATATTATTTCTTCATGTGTCATGTTTTCCCATGTGATGATCTTAAAACCTTTAAAAAAAGACAAAACAATTTTAGATGTCATTACGATAAACTAGTTGAAAATCATGCTTTTTTTGTACAAGAATTTCAGTATTGAATAAGTTTATGTAGCAAACAGTGAATATAAACACAGAGTATAAATGCATAACACTTTGTTGCTTACCATCTACTTTAATAGCACACAAAGTTAAGTTCCTCCATACAGTTTCTGTTCTCCCAGCGCTTAGTTTTTAGGTTTAGAGATCCACAGTAAGTGTAATTGGCAGGACAGGCTGGTAGTTGGACACTAAGATATCCCAGATCCTCATCACTTAACCAAAACCATGAACCTGCCAGGAACCGTAGACCTGTCCACACACTTGATGTGTCAGCAGAGGTTTGTTTGGCTTGGATGAGATGTAAATCTGTTGGCAGACTGGCCAGATCAGTGTGATGAGTCCTGCAGTATTGTAACGCGTCCTCCCAGCTCTTATTCTCTTTAACCACAATCAGTTCAGTGTCCCACTTGTAGCAGAAGAAAAATGTTTGATAACTACAGAAATAATCAAACAATAAGCCACCGTAAATTAGAACACAGCTGTTGTTGGAATTTTCATTTGGTTCTCCCTCAGCCCAATTGATAAAACTTCCCTGGCTTCCATCACTCCACTCCCAGTTATTTGCAGAGATCTCTTTCAGACCAATCCAGTTTAATTTGAGTAAACCAGTAGTCCCACTTGCAGTGTTTAAGGCTGTTATTTCCTCCTGGCTGTCAGCACTGGACAGGTCTACATAGTTGTCTCTGCAATAGCTTTGGGCATCTGTCCACGTCATGGCATTAGTGATATAAAAGTGTGTTTTATTCAGGGCTGTTGTCAGCTCACAATGAGCTGAGAGGAGAAGAGCAAACACGACAATCTTCATCTCTTCTGTGAAGGGCGAGTCGGTCGACACTCTCCTAAAACACACTTTATACGTTAACACCAACTTTACATTTGTTATTAATCTATGCAAATGCAAATGCAAAAAAAGAAAGAAAAACAACATGTCAGCTAAACAAAATTCATGAATAAATGAATATTTCCACTGATCGTTTTTTTAGATGCATTTACAAAATTAAGACACCACTCAAAAAATGTATTATTAAATTATTAATTTGTCTCATTTAAGTAAATTCTGTGAACCTTTTTCATTCTGTGAACTACTGACAATTTAAAATATAATTTTACTGATATAATTTTCATTTTACTGATACAGAAAAAGAAAAAATTGACAAACTGGTCAAAATAATTGAAAGGGTCCAAAATTCATATTCACTTTTAAACAATTTGCCGCTGTAATTTTTTTTTTAGCTAATTTTACTGTGATAAATCTCGATTTTTCTGTGGGGAAAGTCATAATTTTCTTTAGGCGTGCCCAACCATTTCTTTCCAAAGTGTCTATTATCCTGTGTCCAACCAATATAGAGTCTAGATTATTTTTGTATTTTATCTTTTAACCAACTAATCTTTGTCATTTTCAAAAACTTTTATTTGGACTTACCAAATACCATTCCTTCCCAAAGTACATATACAAGCCTGTGTCCTAATCTCACTGAGGTACAGAAAAAGGTTTAAAACTGAACATTTCCTGTCACTGGGGTGGTACTTTGAGGTGCCCCTAGGGACTTTTTTCAGAATTACATGCATATACATGTACTTTTCCTCTCACATACACATATGAAACCAATATATAATGAAATGCTCACACACATACAAGTGAAATGCTTTTACAAACACAACTGAAACGCTCTCACACATACAACTGAAAATATTACATTCACAAACACAACTGAAACACGCTCACACACACACAACTGAGATGCTCTAATACATACAATTGAAAATTTAAAGCTCTCACACACACAACTGAAACGCTCTCACACACACAACTGAAACGCTCTCACACACACAACTGAAACGCTCTCACACACACAACTGAAACGCTCTCACACACACAACTGAAACTCTCTCACACGCACAACTGAAACGCTCTCACACGCACAACTGAAACTCTCTCACACGCACAACTGAAACGCTCTCACACGCACAACTGAAACGCTCTCACACGCACAACTGAAACGCTCTCACACGTACAACTGAAACGCTCTCAAACGCTCTCACACACACAACTGAAACGCTCTCACACACACAACTGAAACGCTCTCACACACACAACTGAAACGCTCTCACACACACAACTGAAACACACACAACTGAAACGCTCTCACACGCACAACTGAAACGCTCTCACACGCACAACTGAAACGCTCTCACACGCACAACTGAAACGCTCTCACACGCACAACTGAAACGCTCTCACACGTACAACTGAAACGCTCTCAAACGCTCTCACACACACAACTGAAACGCTCTTACACGTACAACTGAAACGCTCTTACACGTACAACTGAAACGCTCTCACACACACAACTGAAACGCTCTTACACGTACAACTGAAACGCTCTCACACGTACAACTGAAACGCTCTCACACACACAACTGAAATGCTCTCACACACACAACAGAAATGCTTTCACACACACAACTGAAACGCTCTCACACACACAACTGAAACGCTCTCACACGTACAACTGAAACGCTCTCACACGCACACATGAAATGCTCTCACACGTACAACTGAAACGCTCTCACACACACAACTGAAACGCTCTCACACACACAACTGAAACGCTCTCACACGCACAACTGAAACGTTCTCACACGCACAACTGAAACGCTCTCACACGCACAACTGAAACGCTCTCACACGCACAACTGAAACGCTCTCACACACACAACTGGAACGCTCTCACACGTACAACTGAAACGCTCTCACACGTACAACTGAAATGCTCTCACACGTACAACTGAAACGCTCTCACACACACAACTGAAACGCTCTCACACGTACAACTGAAACGCTCTCACACACACAACTGAAACGATCTCACACATACAACTGAAATGCTTTCACACACACAACTGAAACGCTCTCACACACAAAACTGAAACGCTCTCACACGTACAACTGAAACGCTCTCACACGTACAACTGAAACGCTCTCACACGTACAACTGAAACGCTCTCACACGTACAACTGAAACGCTCTCACACACACAACTGAAACGCTCTCACACGTACAACTGAAACGCTCTCACACGTACAACTGAAACGTTCTCACACACACAACTGAAACGCTCTCACACACACAACTGAAACGCTCTCACACACACAACTGAAACGCTCTCACACACACACAACTGAAACGCTCTCACACACACAACTGAAACGCTCTCACACACACAACTGAAACGCTCTCACACACACAACTGAAACGCTCTCACACACACAACTGAAACGCTCTCACACACACAACTGAAAAGCTCTTCAGTATGTTGTGTGAAAGCATTTCAGTACGTTGTGTAAAAGCATTTCAGTATGTTGTGTAAAAGCATTTCAGTATGTTGTGTAAAAGCATTTCAGTATGTTGTGTGAAAGCATTTCAGTATGTTGTGAGAAAGCATTTCAGTATGTTGGGTGAAAGCATTTAAGTATGTTGTGTAAAAGAATTTCAGTATGTTGTGTGAAAGCATTTCAGTATGTTGTGTAAAAGCATTTCAGTATGTTGTGTGAAAGCATTTCAGTTGAAACGGAAGCTGGTTGAAGTCTCCAGTCCAGTTGGTGGCAGTAGTGCACCTCAAGAGACAGAGTGTGCGGGTAAAGGATAAAATAATCATACTGAACCATTTTAACTTGTACGGTAGCTTAAGTTGAGGTATCCTGCAGTTTTTAAATATGCCTAAAAACTTTTATTATCAATTATAAACTATTGTATGGAGTCAAGGGATTGGGGGCGTATATAACTCGCCTGTGTGTAATTGATGACTTTATGATTCTTTTGTGTAATTGATGACTTATGAACTTTGATGTTGATTTTGCACTAAAATTTATTATTTTATTAGGGAAATTTCATTTACATGAATCTAAAATACTATCAACAAAACCCGCCTTTAATCTTTTTTTTTTTGTATAGATTTAAACATTTTCTATGAATCTTTTAAATCAAATCTTAAAAATAAGAAAAAGAAGAAAACATCTCTTATACTGGCAAAAATCTTAACTAGTTTTTTTTTCTTCTCTGTGTAAAATATGTATGTTAATGTAGTAAGGTCTGTTACGCGTCTCCCCCTGTTATTTATGTTATGTAATGTTGTATGTTTTTTTATGTAATGTTTAGTGAACATGCAATAAAATAATAATAATAATAACCCCCCCCCCAAAAAAAAAAAAAAACTCGCCTGCGTGTGTTGCGTCATCAGCTTAAATGTATACGCCCCCAATCCCTTGACTCCACACAATAGTTTATAATTGATAATAAAAGTTTTTAGGCATATTTAAAAACTGCAGGATACCTCAACTTAACGCTACTGTACAAGTTAAAATGGTTCAGTACGTTTATTTATCCTTTAACCGCACACTCGGTCTCTTGAGGTGCACTACTACTGCCACCAAAGGTACACATTGTTCCTTTTGGGGTACAATTTTATACCTTAAGGACCTATTGTGTACCCTTTAATGACCAATTTAGTACCAAATAAATGTTAGTGGTACAAAACATTTAACTGTACATTTAAAGGTACAAAATAGGTGCTTAATGTATAATATTGTACCCCATAAGGTACAACATTTCAATGTGTTGTATACCCATAAAAGGTCCAAAACTGAACCTTTTGAGGGTATACCCCAGTGACAGAAAAGGTACAATTTTAAACCTTTTTTTTTCTGACAGTGTGCCTAAACATTTACACATCAAAACTAGAGTACAGTTCACAACTTTTTTTTCTAAAATAATGTTAATCTTCATCATTTAAAATTTGAAGAAGTATTTAGGGTATATCAATGAGCATGTTTTACCGATCAAAATTAGTGAACAGTAACCACTGTAGCACAAAAAAAAACAATATAAAAATGGCGAGGGTTACAGTAATTTTTATTTATTTGGATTCAGGACCGGAGTGGGACTCATTTTCAGTGAGTTCGGCCCACTTAAGTTCACAACGGACTTTTGTTTGCGCTTATTTAAAACCTTTTGCACTTACTTAGGATCTCATAAATGTTTGTTGAAAGGCAAAGTGATCTGTTCTCATCTGTACTGAAGGATTAATACCTATTGAGGGTTCGTCATTTCATCCTCTCTGCCTTTGTGGTGTAAACAACTTTCTTGCTGCCTTCACCACAGGTGTTCATGTAAATGATCTTTCCATCTCTGAAGATATATTATGTGGCACGACATTGAAAAATGAATTCAATGTAAAAAAGAAAATGCTCTCAAACAAATGTACAACACCAGACAAGCAAAAACATTTTAAAACTTTTGTTTTCTGATTTTCTTTAAATAATATATATATGCTATTTATTTTATTGAGACATAAAGAAAACAAAGAAGCAAAAATAAGTAATAAAAACTAAACCAAATAAGCATAATGAACTAATTTAAATAAATGTCATCTTAATGACTAGAAGTTTATGATCTGGAACACAGGCGCCTGTATGTACCGAGCAAACAAATGAATGCAAAAATATGACCGAATGGAAACACCATAAAGTAAAATCAGGAAATTTGGCAGTAAAAGTCACACACTTCCGTCTTGAGGGTGTTATTTACACTTACAGGTACCAATACTTGTGTATTTAATTCTAAGGTTTGGTCAGCAATGAAATAACTAGTTGCATTTCTCTTCCTTCAAGTAAAGGGGTTATACAGACAAACAGGATTTCCAGGGTGCCAAATGGAAGTTACCACCCAGCCCATTTATTGTTTGTGTGCAAGTAACTAACTTAAACTACTATACCCAATCGCCTAAACACATGGCTCAGTCTTCTTGATCAAGTTTATTTCTTTATGAGTGATTATGAATGTGCATGTGATGAAGAATATAATGTATGTCAACTTGATTACTTTCACAGAAGCTTTAACCTGTGCTTGCCAGTTTGACTGTGTTTGCATGACAATATTCAGTCGTCAATCTGATTTTGTTGAGATTAAATGTGACAGTGGTAAATGCTTGACATCACTGGGACTGCATGAGCAGGCCAAGTTTGGAGGTAGTTTTTATTTGTTCTCAGTTGTTAAGATTGTCAAGGTTTTGTTTACATAAGTTATCAAACGTAACAGTTTAAAAGACATTCAATAGTAAAACACAAGTATGTTTAATCTATCATTGTATGAAAGGAAAATGCACGCTGACCTTACGACAATAACATGAACATATCTCCAAATACCTCTTAGTTTTCATTACCAAATTATGCAAATATATTACAAACAATTAGTAAAAGAGGCATGCACATTTGTAAAAATTCAATATAAAAAAATCTGAATAACACAATGGCCATGAATTCTTGAACCAATTTTGTCAGTCCGACCGATTAAAACAGTACAGTTTACATGAACATTTTATACAATCCGAACCAAATGCCTGCTCAAGCACATAGCCAGGGTTGCCAGATCCGTGTAACAAAACCAGCCCTATTGCCAATTAACTCATTCACCGCCAGCCTTTTTGAGAAAAGTTGCCCACCTGCATTTTTGTGATTTTAACAAAATTTTTACAAAATTCCTTGCAGGAAAAATTATTTTCTATAAATATATAAACATACAAATTATATCAAATTAAAGAACACACCCTCTGGGGCCTATACCATGAAGCTGGTTTAGGTGGTTAGCCAGCTTTGTTTAGGATTAGTTTGTGCAAATCCTGGGTTTTGGGTACCATAAAAATAGCTTTTACCAACAAGGCCTGCACATTGGCTTGGTTTTGTCAACCTGAAACTAATCCTGTAACCCTGAGTTTGTTTAACCATTTTCATGGTACGGGCCCCTGCTTTCAAACAAACAATAAACAAACAAACAAACAAACAAACAAAATGGGGAAAAAACGTTTTATTATATATTTACTTTTTCTACTTAATTTACCACTGAAATATGGATATTTCTCTTAAAAAATACAACATTTTGAGCAAAAAGCTTAAAAAATTGCATTTTTGTAAAGAAATGTATGTTAGAGATCAGACTCAGAATGACTATCAAACATAAACGCAGTTAAAATAAATCATTAGCTCTTTTTAACTTCCGTTTTTGATAAATTCGTTTTGGCGGTATTACACTTTCACTTTGAAATTCATCCAGAAAGGCACATTTATTAGTTAAATATGAACTCATAAATGACGAGATAACTCGTCAATGGCAGTGAATGAGTTAAAACTAGCCAATTTTAAAACCCTGGCAACATTGCCAAGACTCTTGAACGTGTGATGTTTGACCAGCTCTCCTCTTTCTTCACACAAAATAACCTCCTGGATAGCAATCAGTCTGATTTCAAAAGCAGTCACTCCGTTTAGACTGTGCTGCTCTCAGTCATCGAAGCCCTAAGGCAGGCAAGAGCAGCCTCCAAATCCTCTGTGCTGATCTTACTGGATTTATCTGCCGCTTTTGACACGGTCAATCACCTCATCCTCCTGTCAACCCTCATGGCTATGGGTGTCTCTGACACAGCGCTTCTATGGTTCAAGTCGTACCTCTCAGGTAGGTCATTTAAGGTATCCTGAAAAGGTGACATCTCCGAACCCCAATGTCTTGATACGAGGTGCCTCAAGGCTCCGTGCTTGGACCACTGCTCTTTTCGATATACATGATACTTTGGGTTCTGTCATTTGAAAACACTGCTTTTCCTACCACCTACCAAGTAAGAGTTGGTGTGTTACTTTTATTTTTTATTCAAAGGAAAACACATGGAAAAACATTGCATATTATTTGAGTGGACAAAAGCAGAATGGACAGACCTTTACACTCTCAAAAGAACGAGAAAAGAAGCTGTCATTGAGGATACTTTTTTTAAAAAGTACACATTTGTACCTAAAGAGTGCATACTTGTACTTCGAAGGTACATATACAAGTACATATTAGGACTTTTAAAGTGGCACTGTCCCAGTGACAACTTTTTCTGAGGGTGTAGCTGTGTTGACAACAGTCCCATGTAGTGGAATATTTTTTATTTTTATTTTTATTATAGTTTATGAACTTATGATTGTTAAATGCAAAATCCTGTCCTTCTGTTCTAGTGAAAGATTTCTGTTCTTTCCATCTGTTCAGTAGAATAATGTCCAAAGACTAGAACATTATGCAAAGTCCTACCAGATAAGATAAAGGGGGGCTTAGTGAACAACAAATCATTAAGTTAGAAAACCCAGTAAACGGTAGACCTCACTGAGAACAAAACAATTTCTTTGATTTTACTAGACGTGCTTCAGCTGATATGTTTTCTCAATCATTGATAAACTGAAGTTTATTTTCTAAGTGACGCTGGAACTAACAGGGTGAGGTTTTTCAGAAATGCCGGTTGCAGTGTTGTCGTGTAGACATTACAACCAGGGTTTCTGCTTCTGATTAAGGCTTATGATTGGTCAACATGGCTTTATGATTAGGGTTATATCACTGCCTGCTGGTGTGGCATGCTCTTGACAGCACGTGATAGCGTGCTTTTGCGTGATCATGTTGGCGGAGATTTCTTTTAAACCTAGCATGTGTGGAGGGGATTTTTTTTAACCGCAGGAGGAAAAAGTCCAGTTATAAAATTACCCGTGTCCGTGTGGACTAGGCCTAAATGCAGAGGTTTTTTTACAGCAGTTACACAACGCATGGTAACCACCAATAGGGAATGTGAAGGTACATCACACAGTGTGGCATTATGGGACGCGATGTTTAGAAGCACCTTCGACCGCTTTGCCATTTAATTGTGGGTGTGTTAAGCTAAAATGAGGTAAAATTGAAGAAGAATGGAAAAGATGGAGAAGTTGAAATAAAGAAGGGACCCTATCGGGAGAAACTAAATGTCCAAGAAATGAAAATCCAAACACAGCCTCCAGAACACGAACTCAAATACAGCGGGATAGGATGCGATTCTGCAAATATGGCGGAGGACCCATAATGCAACACGGCATGATGTCACCTTCACATTCCCTATATAGTGTACAATAGACTTAAAAAAAGTAGATGGAAGTAGTATCCGTGACGTCACCCACAGGTTTTTGAAGATCGTTTTTGAAACATAAAGTAGGCACGTCACTCGTGGATATCTGAAAATGGTTAAAGAGGCGGGATGTCAGTGAAGTTGAGGTGGGTGTTTGCTGAAACCACGCCCCCCTAGCTTGATTCCAATGATAGCAGTGGCTGTCAACCGTCACTCAAGCAGCCACATCCTTAATTATGCAGAACTTTAAGGCCTCATATAATTTAAAAGGATGAGTTACAAAAAATTCACCCCCCCCCACAGTTGTCATGAAGGGCAAAATTAGCTATACAGACCAAAAACTATTTTTGTACCAGGCTGTAAACATATTATTTTCTGCTCTAAAGATGGGCATTTTAACAGTAATATTTAATTTATATCGCTGTTTTTCCAACTTTCCATGTATTGATAATAAAGAATATGTATGTTTATTGATTGTGTTTGACGAGTGTTGCTTTTTCAAATTCATGTTATAAACGACTCAAACTCACTGCGATTTTAGATTGATCAGGAGTTCCTGCTGATCAAAAAGCTCTCATACATGAATAACTTTTGTAAGAGATCAGATTCAAAGCCATCAAAACGTGTTTTTTAGTGTTGAGCTAATGCGTCAGTGTTTAAGTTGGGTAAGATCGCCACCCAGTGGATAGCGGAAATATGAATTTGACATAGAAACTCCTCAGGGAGAGTTTTATCTTTATTGAGGAGATGACTCAACAACATTTATTGACATTTATCTGGATATTGCCATAATTGTGCAATTGTATACAAATTAAAAATATAATTTAAAACTGTGGTGTTTATTTTCATAAATCAGTACGCAGGGGCGCAGTGTAATGCGGTCTAAACCGTGGGTTAACCGGGGTATTTTATCATGGCTTAGAACGCGTTTCAACAAATCAGAATGAAGAACCAGAACTCCCGTTTTATAACATGCATTTTAATCTGGGACTAGGATAAGCCCTGTCTGGGAAACTGCCCCATAGAGTGATATTGTTTTATGGTGTTATTTTAACTCTTTTACCACCAGCATTTTTAAAAAAAAGTTGCCAGCCAGCGGCAGCGTTTTTCATGATTTTCACCAAAGTTTAATGCCTTCAAAGAAAATGTTCTTCTTCAGATATATAAACATACATTATACCAAATGAAAGAACAGACCCTCTGCTTTCAAACAAAAAAAACGTTTCATCCTACAGTACCTTGAGTAGTTCTTTTGTAATCAGCTTTTGAATATGGGTAGGTTTCTGCAGAAACACCACATTTTTAGCAAAAAGCAGAGATAATTCAATTTTTGTGACAGACTTTTCATAGAGATCCCATTCAGAGCGATCTTTAAAACAGACATGGACATGCAGCCGCTTGCCATAGGGCAATACTTCCGGGTTTAAAAAGTTGCTGTATTGCGGTATTAAATAATAGCGGTATTGCGGAAAGACGGAAAATCTCGTCATTGGCGGGAAAGCGTTTTCTCTTAATTGACGAGATATCTCGTCAATGGCGGGGAAAGAGTTAATCTCAACCCCTTTAACTTTACCTAACCTGAGAGGTATTAATTAGGGGTGTAACGGTCTGTGTATTCGTACCGGACCGTTTTGGTTCAGGGCTCCGAAAGGCCGAATCCAATCTTTTGTGTGCGCCTGTGCGGAACATAATATGTGCGTTTCCACACGAACATATTAAGTGGCGGAAGTCTCTGCGTTCAGCGCAAGTCTTCTGTCAAACATATAACATAATTCAGCCTGCAGAAAGATTTTTATTTACTTAGTTGTATATCCGTTTGATTATTGATGTAAACGTTTACGTGTTGTGTCTAAAAGCGCATGTTAAACGCATGTCAACGCGCTGTTTTTTTTTCTTTCAAAAGTGCGTGAGAGGTTGCGCGTCTTTTGTTGCTACGCAATCATGAGACGCGCTTTCTGTGACAGCGAGAATGAGGAATGCGTGATCAGATTTTTCATCTGCATATCACGTCAATCATATCATTGTCACAATGTGATCAGCTGGTCGGGACAGAGAAGAGCTGTAACCCGGGCTTACTCGGCTGTTACTCAGCTGCGGAGGAGTTCGTTGGTTTAAATCACAGCTTACATTGACAACACAAGCAAAGATTAGGAGAAACGTGCAAAAGATCAAAGATGGCTATGTATGCAACTCACTAATCTCAAAATGAGTGTATAATAAGTATATCATCATGTTGCTTGCTATGCAGTTACACATAGAGCAGTAATATTATTTTTATACAGAGATGGTACATAGCCAATTCAATACTGTGAGTTAAACAATCCAAAATAAATCAAAACAGAAACTTTTTGGTGGCAAAAATGTAGGCTAATAGTTCATAAATGTATTCAGGAATTGAATTTGTTAGTTTAAGGTTTTAGTAGAAAAAGTTTAAGAGAAGGTTAAGAAAAGAGTTACCTACTGTTAAAAAATAATGTAAAGAAAGAACTTTGCAGTAGTATTTTATTTATAATTTTTTCATTTTATATATATTTTATATATTATATTTTAATAAAAAGTGTTTAAAAAAGTGTAAACAAATTGTAAAAAAAGTTTATAGTAATAAACAACCTGCAGTTTAATGTTTGCATTTTCCCCTTATTATACCGAAAATTAACCGAACCGTGGCTTCAAAACCGGCGTACGCACCGAACCGTGATTTTTGCGTACCGTTACACCCCTAGTATTAATAATGATAAAGTATTGTAAGTATGTAAAAAAAAACAATCAAAGCTTTAATCAGATGGATTTCTAGCATTAAGAAAAAACATTATCTACTCAAGAGTCAAGTTTCTTTTATTCTCAAACAATTTATAGTTGCAGTCTGGTTCTCTTCTGATGATTTTGTCTTTGCTGTAGCCTCTCTGTTTGTCTCTTGTGTGTTTTAATCTAATATATAACTGAATATTAACAAGCCTTCATAATATAAAAGTGAAATTGTTTGCAGTTATAACATTTCTCAAATTAAGCATTCAACTGCAATCCATTTTATGCATTATCACTACTTTGATTATACACAGATATAAATCAAACTTAGCTTTAGTTAAATAAAAGCACAGTTAAACAGAGTTAATACATAATTGTTATATTTATCATCAATATACAGAAAATTCATATTCAGTTCAAATATTACTATCCACATAAATTGCAGACAATGTTTTACTAATTTACCATATTATTTAAAATAAATAGATACTGTAGACATAACATATTATTTCTTCATTTGTCGTGTTTTCCCATGTGATGATCTTAAAACCTTTGAAAAAAGACAAAACAAGTTTAGATGTTATTAGTAATTACGGTAATATATGATCATTGATAATAATACGTTAGTAGAAAATCATGTTTTTTTGTACAGGAATTTCAGTATTGAATAATAGTATTATAGGTAGCAAACAGTGAATATAAACACAGAGTATAAATTCATAATTTCATGAACATAACACTTTGTTGCTTACCATCTACTTTAATAGCACACAAAGTTAAGTTCCTCCATACAGTTTCTGTTCTCCCAGCGCTTCGTTTTTAGGTTTAGAGCTCCACAGTAAGTGTAATTGGCAGGACAGGCTGGCAGCTGAACACTAACGTATCCCAGATGCTCATCACTTAACCAGAACCATGAGCCTGCCAGGAATCGTAGACCTGTCCACACACTTGATGTCTCAGCAGTGGTTTGTTTGGCTTGAATGAGATGTAAATCTGTTGGCAGACTGGCCAGATCAGTGTGATGAGTCCTGCAGTATTGTAACGCGTCCTCCCAGCTCTTATTCTCTTTAACCACAATCAGTTCAGTGTCCCACTTGTAGCAGAAGAAAAATGTTTGACAACTACAGGAATAATCAAACAATGAGCCACCGTAAATTAGAACACAGCTGTTGTTGGAATTTTCATTTGGTTCTCCACCTCCCCAATTGATAAAACTTCCCTGGCTTCCCATCACTCCACTCCCAGTTATTTGCAGAGATCTCTTTCAGACCAATCCAGTTTGATATGAATAAACCAGTAGTCCCACTTGCAGTGGTTAACGCTGTAATATCCTCCAGGCTGTCAGCACTGGACAGATCTACATAGTCGTTTCTGCAATAGCTTTGGGCTTCTATCCACGTCATGGCATTAGTTATATAAAAGTGTTTTCTTTTCAGAGCTGTTGTCAGCTCACAATGAGCTGAGAGGAAAAGAGCAAACACGACAATCTTCATCTTTTCTGTGAAGGGCGAGTCATTCAACACTCTCCTAAAACACACAATATACGTTAACACCAGCTTTACATGTGTATGCAAATGCAAATGCAAAAAAGAAAGACAAAGTGTATGCCCAAAAAAAAAAAAATGAATAAAATAATATTTCCACTGATTGCTTTTTAGATGCTTTTACAAAATTAAAAGACCGCTCAAAAAAAAAACTTTTTATAAATTTTTCGTGTTTAGGTCAATTCTGTGAACCTTTTTCATTCTGTGAACTACTGACAATATAAAATATAGAAAATAGAAAATGAAAAATGGACAAACTGGTCAAAATAACTGAATTTTTTTTTTTGTTTGGGGCTGTATTTATTTTTAGAGCTAAATAATTTTGCAATGATGTAGAATTTTTACCTTTCATAGAAAAACTACGGAGCAAAATTAAATAAAGTTTAGTTCCGTGTGCGCACGTGAAACTAAACTTAAAAAAAAAGAATTCTGCACATGAAGGTTTGGTATGAGCACATAAAAGTTTCATGTGAGCACATTTTTTTTACTCCAATGTCACCTTAGGGGCTCAGTTAAAAAAAACCTTTAGGTTAGATGTTAATCTTTATGGGAATAAACCTCGCATTTTCTGTGGGGAAAGTCATTATTTTGTTTAGGCATGCCCAACAATTTCTTTCCAAAGTGTCTATTATCCTGTGTTCAAATCTGGCAGATGTAGATTACAAATTAATTTATATTCACTGCTTTTAATTTGTAAGAATATCATATCTTCTATTTAGCTTTCAAATTTTCATAAGTGAGGTTTAAATGAAAATAAACAACTATTTTTTAATATTTGCGTTACAGAAATTCATTTTTTTTTAATAATTATTGTTTTGTTTTGCTTTATTTCAAGTCAAAAGAACACTGAAAAAAATGATTCATTGAATTTAATCAATTTTTTTAAGGTAAGTGGTTGCAATCAATTTATTTAAGCTACATTTAAACAAAAGTTTTATATTTTATTTTACATTACTAATTTTTTTTTTTTGTTTAAATGTAGCTTAAATAAATTGATTGCAACCACTTACCCTAAAAACAATTATTAAATTCAATGAATCATTTTTTTCAGTGAATCTTTATTTATTTGTCATTGACTCAAGGTCAGGTCAGGTTCAAAAATGTTTGGCACTTGTATTTAGTAGCATTTGCCTTTGCCTTAGGATTTCTATATCTTTCTTTATTTTGTCATGAATTAAGATGTTTCTTAGGCAAAATAGTCTTTCCTGTACTTGTGATCATATTTCCTTGTTTACAGAACCTTATAGGATTAAATACATTGTAATTTTTTACTAAGGTAAATGTGTGCTTTTACTTTTTATTTTAGGTGATGAACAACGCTAATGCTTGTATTGTTGACACTCGTTTAGCAAAACATTTCATCACATCTCAGGTGCACTTGTATTTGTACCTTAATGTAACCTTTAACAATTGATTAAATTATATATTGTTCTTAGACATTTTAGATATAGTAAAGGCAGGCTTTTGAATTTTAAGACCATTAAAGGACAAGTATTTTACACTTAAAGCCCTGTTTTCAGATTGTTTATGATGAAATAGAATGGTTTTGACTGAAATTTCGACATATGCGGCTGCCCCGAGAATTTTCGGGTGTTTGTTGTTTCACCTCCCACCTCTACAATGGGTTTATAGGTGCACTGGAACAATCCTTCCTAAAATGCATTAAACTTTCGTTTACAAAGACGTAAAACTCAGCGAGTGGTCAGGGGTGTTCACTGATATGCTCACACAAAAATCGCTGCAAAAGATGCTTTCCAACAGGTGTTTTAGCATTCGTTGTAAACTTGTGGACCTATTTTTCCAAACGCCTCACACTCGTACATTCTTCCGCTGAGAGCTTGAATAATAAACACTCCAGCCCAGTTGGTGGCGATAATCCACCTTTGCCAATTGCAAGAATACAAACAAAGTTCCCGGCGCAGAGTAATACCGTACCTCACAGCACAACTAATACAAGTCAACGAAAGTTTAATGCATTTTAGGAAGGATTGTTCCTGTGCACCTATAAACCCATTGTAGAGGTGGGAGGTGAAACAACAAACACCCGAAAATTCTCGGGGCAGCCACAAATGTCCAAATTTCAGTCAAAACCTTTCTATTTCATAATAAACAATCTGAAAACAGGGCTTTAAGTGTAAAATACCGAACTTGTCCTTTAAAAGATAATTGCCTGACTTTTACTTTCAAATGTCCTGTTTGTCTTCCTGTCAAGGTTTTGCATGAATTTGTTTGCTTAGTAGCCTACGTAATGTAGGCACCTGTGTTCTAGTCATTAGATGGCATTTGTGTCAATAAGTTAATTTTGCTTTTTTAGTCACATCTTGTTTTTAAGCCTTTTGCTATTCTAAATTAATACCGGTTGAGATTGCAGTACTTTATTTCAATTCAATAAATGATAATACACTGTCAGGCACACAACTGTACCTTTTTTGTTGCTCGGGTGGTACATACATTTCTGTTTTGTACCTTTACAGATATAATAAACATATGTATAACATTTAAATGTGTTGTTTAAGGTAAAACATTTAGACTTTTAAAGGGAACCACCCCAGTAAAAGAAAAAGTACTTTGGTACATACATGTACCTTATGCAACATAGTCATACTGTATAATATTAAAAATATCTGTCCCAGTACTGAACTCGACTCAAATGTGCATCTTGAGAAATTATTGACATTTACAAAATTGCTTTTGTCACGACCATAGGGTATTTTGATGTGTTTCTTGTTTTCTTCCGTCTTCTTAGCTTCATATACAATACAACACACACACACACAAATCCAGTTGTGTTTTTCTTAGTGTGGTGATGAACAAAAGACTTAACTTTGCATCTACAGTAGTTAACCAAATGGTAAATTAATTTAACTTGAGTCTTGCTAACATGCATGAATTGTGACACAAACACAGCTACAAATACACACAAGCTGAGTCCCAATGCGCATACTATCCGTCCTAAATAGTACGCGAATCTAGAAATGGCACGTCCCAAATCGTAGTATGTTGAAATGAGTATCCCAAAGATACCCGGATGGTCTACTATTTCCGGTTAGAATTCGAAGTGCAGATCAATGCACAATCTAACGACTAATATTGCCCACAACCCATTGCGTGTGGGAGGTAGGAGCTTAACATACTGTGGCTGTACAAATGTTAACTTTATTAGTCCAACCAAAGAAACATGGTTACTACACTTTTACTATAGTAAAAGCATGGTTCATTTTCATCTGGGTATTTTTGAGTTATATATAAGTATAAAATTAAGTATAAAATACGTCAAACAATAGTTATACTTTAAACTTTACATATTTTTGACTTTAAAATAAGTAGCTTTCGTTGCACACATTGCACATGAACGTCAGAACCAGCCACCTTACAACGGCCTGCGTTTGGTTCTACGACGACGCCCTGCTTCACTCCTAAACTTGATTGAACACATTGTAAAATGTATTGTGAAAAAAAAAACGATGAGAAAAAAAGATGGGAGAAGTAAATAAAATTATATTGGACATAAGTTATAAGAATGAATGAAATATTGTTAACAGTCGTGCTGTGCGTAACTAGGCAACCACATTTTCGTTCACGTTCCATGACGTCATCGAAGTACGTCCCAGAACGTGCATACTCTTTTGCTACACACTCAAAAGTATGTACGTTTTCCTCACAAAAACAGTACATACTTTTAGGTCGTAGTATAGGTAGGCGAATTGGGACTCAGCATTAGACTAATGACAAAGAGGTGGAATGAATCAGGTGATAATTAACAAATGTCCAGGTGACGACAAATGGTACAGACACAAAACATGACACGTCCTGTTAAATGCAATGCTTTTTCACATGCTTGCATGATTACCAAACTAAGTTAGTTATTCTTCACATTTCTAGGTTACCCTTATGAAAATGAACCATGGTTATATTGTGGTAAAAGTTTAGTTACATGTTTTTTGATGTATTGATTACTATCAGCAAAACTATGGTTTTACTACACTAACCATGGTTTTTGAAAACCATGCTTTATTTTCGTAAGAGTAATACAAGCACCGGGAACCCAATTATAGCACTTAGAAAATGATAGAAAGATATTTTCAATTAAAAGTGTAATGTTTTGAATTAGATAACGTTTGCTTTAACGTCTTTTTTAACTTTTAGTTTAGGCGAGTCAAGAATGAGTTTGAAATTACGTACTGTTCAGACTATTTCCTGTTTACCCATTATAAGGCTTGTGATTGGGTTAAGTTAAATAGACGTCATTCTATGCGACAACGCATTACTTTACGGAGAGCTTACGACCTACTAGCTATGTTCTGCCTTAATAACAAATGGTGCAAACGAATAAAGTAAAGAGTTAGTTATAAACAACCCAGTCTCACCCCATGGCGTCAATATTTGACGACACTTGACCATGCGTCAATATGTTGACGCGGAGGGTATACCTTTCGCGTCATTTTTTGACGAACTGGGGACTTCAATACTATTACGTCCGTTGCATTCTCTTTTCCTATTTTCTTACCATTTTCGCGTCGGTTTAGGGTTAGATTTACATAATGACATCCCTACCCAAACCTAACTCTAACCCCAACGCCAGGTGACAACTGTTTAATTTCGCGTACCTAACTCTAACCCCAATGCCAGGTGACAACTGTTTAATTTCGCTTACACTGTTTAATTTTGCGTAATCTAACCCTAAACCGACGCGAAAATGGTAAGAAAATAGGAAAAGAGAATGCAACGGACGTAATAGTATTGAAGTCCCCAGTTCGTCAAAAAATGACGCGAAAGGTATACCCTCCGCGTCAACATATTGACGCATGGTCAAGTGTCGTCAAATATTGACGCCATGGGGTGAGACTGTGTTATTATAAACTAGCTAGTAGTTACTAAGCCTCTAGTTTGGACTTTACATCCCAGTTTAAGTAAGAACTTACGAATGACTGGTGCAACCCTACCCTGATCCCCAAGTGCTTAGTACAAAAATAACCAAATTATGCAAATATATTACAAGAAAACCATTAGTCTACATGCAAACTTTGAACAATTTGAAAGTAAAATTGCCCATCATGTAAATGCAGGCGTTATTACCTTTTAAACCATTGTATAAATGATAACACGGTGCTTAGTATTATGAAATTTTATCAAATATATGAATGTATTATAAATTATGTATAGTCAATCTTAGGAAAATATATTTACCCATCAGAACTACTTTGTGAACTACAAAAATGAATGAATTTCATCAACAGTAGGCTTTATGCCCAGCTGCAGTACTTCCTGAACTTCAGCCAGCTCCTTGTTTCCTGTCTGCCATTATTGGACAAACTGATTAATTTAGGTGTGCCTGACCTCAGTAGTCACAAACAAACTGATTAATCCAGGTGTGTCTGATTATTGTTGTTGTGACTACTGAGGTCAGGCACACCTGGATTAATCAGTTTGTCCAATAATGGCAGACAGGAAACAAGGAGCTGGCTGAAGTTCAGGAAGTAGTGCAGCTGGGCATAAAGCCTATTAAAATATATCTCATGAGCAGTTTTTGAAAGGGGACACAAATAATACAGCCAAAATTACGGATGTGTGTACATAGAGGATAGCCTTAAATTTTTCTTCACAGCTATTTGTTTGTTTGTTTGTTTTAAGTTGTTTAGCCACCAATGAAATTTGAACTTAATTTTAAATCTAATGGCTGTTATTAATATAATCGCTTACATAAAAAAATATAATTACTGTATACAATCTGTGTAGAAATTACACATCCAAACATTTGATCAATTTAAAAAAAAAATATTTGATCAGTAAGTTAAAGATCAAGGGTTTATTTTATAAGGCATTGTGGGTGAAAACCATGCAACAACTGTTATTTACTATTCATTCTCTTAGTAGTTTCACTGTATGCATTTATCTTAGTATTCAGTGGATACATAGACAGAAGTCTCATCTGTGATCAGGGTTTCATCAAAAACAATATATGTAGATGGTATACATTTTTCTAAAGTAAAGACAAATAAAACTTAACAGCAAAGTTAAGCAAAGGTGTAATAAGCTAGATTTCTATCATTGAGAGACACAGGTTAAACATTATCTGCTCAAGCATCCCTGTCATCAATCTGTAACAGTTCATAGGTGGAGGCAGATCCTCTTCTGATGTCATCGCTCCTTAAAGATCTCTTAACCTTCTCCTGTGTCTCTCTGTCCTATAATCTTACATTTTGAAGCATTTTTAATCTTATACAAAACTGTTTTTACTCAATAATAACAAGCCTCCCTAATATCGGTTAGTACAGTATGTTTACTAATATAATATAATATAATATACTAGCACTATTTCTCAGCTTTCAATAACTTCAATGAATTTTATGCAGCATAACTACTTGGGTTACAATATATATATATATATATATATATATATATATATATATATATATATATATATATATATATATATATATATATATATATATATATATATATATATATATATATATATATATATATATAAACTAGGAGAAGGTCAACATACTGTTTTGAACAAAAATATCAGTATTGAATAACACGACCATTGCACTAAATATCCACACAGAGTATGAAACCAATAACACACAGAATAACCCTTCGCTTTGTTGCTTATCCTCCTCTCTAATGGCACACAAAGTTAAGTTTCTCCATACAGTTTCTGTTCTCCCAGCTCTGAGTTTTCAGGTTTACAGATCCACAGTAAGTGTAATTGGCAGGACAGGCTGGCAGCTGGGCACTAAGATATCCCAGATCCTCATCACTTAACCAGAACCATGAGCCTGCCATGAACCGTAGACCTGTCCACACACTTGATGTCTCAGCAGTGGCTTGTTTGGCTTGGATGAGATGTAAATCTGTTGGCAGACTGGCCAGATCAGTGTGATGAGTCCTGCAGTATTGTAACGCGTCCTCCCAGCTCTTATTCTTTTTAACCACAATCAGTTCAGACACAGAGTCCCACTTGTAGCAGAAGTAAGGGAATGAAGTATTACAGGGCCTGTCATCTAACCCACCAGTAGTAAGTGCACCGCAAATGTCTCCAGTTGTTTTTGTTGGTTGATTAGAAGACCAAAGTAGGGAGCTGTTGCTTCCATCAGTCCATTGCCAGTCGTTTGCAGAGATCAGTTTCAGACCAACCCAGCTGTGTACACCCCTGCTTACATTGTTTAACGCTGTGATTTCCTCCTTGCTGTCAGCACTGGACAGGTCTACATAGAGTTTTCTGCAAAAGCTTTGAGCTTCTCTCCATGTCGTGGCATTTTTAAAATAAAATGATGTTTTATTCAGAGCTTTTGTCAGCTCACAATGAGCTGAGAGGAGAAGAGCAAACACGACAATCTTCATCTCTTCTGTGTAGGGTGAGTCAGTCAACACTCTCCTAAAACACACTTTATATGTTAACACCAGCTTTACATTTGTTAGTCGGTAATGTATGCAAATGATCACTGTAAAAGGTGTTTCTGTGTCTGTGACTGTCTAAAAAATTTTAATTCTTATTTTTTTTTATCGAAATATGAGTTAAAATAACAATAATTTGAATAATTTGAGTAATTCTATAAATTCTGTAAATTCAACTTCATTTTATCAAGTATAATCCACTTAAATTTCTAAGAAGGAAATTAACTTAATTATGTTGTGTTGAAACTACATGAATTATTTTTTTAAACATAACTAACTAGGCAGTGGACTCATATTTGCAGCATGCTTTGCATGGGACGAGAAGATTTTCTGGTGTTCTTTTGAGTTTTGTACCATTTTTCAGAAGACTGGTGCTTGTGCATAGACTGCATACTGAAGTATGTTGCGCTTTAAAGCTGCCCAAACAAAGAACAACAACAAACCATAAATAATATAATAATATTAAAATTAATGAATACATCAGAAAACATTAACTAGTATTTTTTTCATATAAATGTTACCTATTTTAGTTGAATCTGTGTAAGCTGATATTTTTACATTGATTGTACATAATTTATGTGCTTTTTCTTAACGTTTTTAAAAAAAGTTGCCAGCCAGCGCCAGGGTTTTTCATGATTTTCACAAAAGTTTAATGCCTTCCAGAAAATGTTTTTCTTTAAATATATAAACATACAATATATCAAATGGAAGAACAGACCCTCTGCTTTAAAAAAAAAAAAAAACGTTTCATCCTACCTTCAGTAGTTCTTTTGTAATCAGCTTTTGAATATGGGTAGGTTTCTGCAAAAACACCACATTTTGAGCAAAAAGCAGAGATAATTCCATTTTTGTGACAGACTTTTCCTAGAGTTCCCATTCAGAGTGATCTTTAAAACAGACACGGACATGCAGCTGTTTGCCATAGGGCAATACTTCCGGGTTTAAAAAGTTGCGAAAGACGGAAATACTCGTCATTGGCGGGGAAGCGTTTTCTCTTGATCTCTTCAATGGCGGGGAAAGAGTTAAACTTAATATTTTCACATTCAGTGAAAACCATATCATTAAGTTGTCTTTAATCAAAATATGGTGACACTTTACAATAAGGTATATTAGTTAACATTAGTTAATGTATTAACTAACATGAACAAACCATGAGCAATACATTTGTTACATTATTTACTAATCTTTGTTAGTGTTAGTTAATAGAAATAAAGCTTTCCCACTGCGCAAAGTGATGTCGGAATGACGTCTTTTTCATGTCATTTTTGGACGTCCGAATCCAGTCCATAAAAGGGGTTGTTTTGTAACGCCAGGCAACGTCTTTTTTCAATGTCTTCTGCATGTCTAAATGTTGACATGCGTAGGACCTCCGTGTAAGGAAAAGAGACATGAAAAAGCGAAAAGACATGATTGTCTCTGCACTTCACCCATCCACTGCAACACAGAAACATTTCAGTCATTTCCTGCCGGCTGTGGGATTCGAAGTATCAATCTCTGGGTTACAAACGAGTCTCTCAAACCACTCGGCCACACAGCCATTGCCTTACAATGTATATAAGGCACACTTACTGCATTCATACCACTCATTGAGAATATGTGAGAATATTTATATGTTAAATTGTTAGTATGGTCATATACTTTTAATATAACAAACTACACATTTACAGATTTTTAATTGTACATTTAGATGAATTTGTATGTAATTCAAGAAAGCAGAAAAAACAGTACTGTATAAATAATATAGACTATTCGTATGTATTAATCATGTTGGTACAATAATGCTGATATTTGTAAACACATTTTTATAGGCCTAATTATGTAATATAGACATAGGCCTGTCATCGACGTCCAAAAAATTACCCAGTTCAAACGTCAAATGTTGCCCGTAAATATGACGTTCAAATGACGTCCAAAAAATTACTCAGTTCAAACGTCAAATGTTGCCGTAAATATGACGTCCAAGTAGGTGGACCAAGTTTGGACGTCGAATAGATGTCCAGAATTGGTCATGGACCGATGGACCCAATATAGACATGATCTGCACGTCTATACGACGTCCTGTGTTTAGTGGGTTTAAGTGTTCGTTAGTGTTAGTTCACAGTGATTAACTAACGTTAACAAGATTTTAATAAATGATTAGTAATTGTTGAAATTAACATTAACAAAGATTAATAAATGCTGTATAAGTGCAGTTCATTATTAGTTCATGTTAACTAATGTAGTTAACTAATGTTAACTAATGAACCTTATTGTAAAGTGTTACCCAAAATATCAGTTCAATAAACTTTGCAAAAAGTAGTTGGAAAATGTTATCTTAATTTTATTGAGTTAGATCCAAGTAACAGTTCTTACAGTGTATGCTTACTAAAAAAATCAATGAAAAAAGAAAATGAGCTCAGTAATAAAGTTTCATGACTATAGACCGTTTCAGCAGTAACAACATAAACAAGCGGCTGTCGCGGTCCGCGTGAACTTCCGATAAACTCCGCTAAGAATAAATTACAAAGTTCTTTAAACGTAGTTTATTTATATAAAAAGCAAAAAAAAACACATAGATAACATAGGAAACCAAAACATTTGTTATTTTCGACAAGGTATTTGTTCAAGAGATCAGTTTAGCAACTAGTCAGACCATTAAAAAAACTAAACCGGAAGTAAGGTTCGGATCCAGACATGTATCACGTGCGTCCGATGAAACCGTCTATAAAGCCAGAAGAGTTTTCAGATTTTTCAGTTTTTACTTGGCAACTTTAATTAGATTGTTTGTGTTGCGAAGTTTAAATATTTATGTCATCTTTATGTCACAAGTCGGGGCGGACCCAGATGCTATGAGGTCACGCCCCTTTCTAATTTCCACCTCGAGGAGGTTCCTAAAGCCACCCAAATGACCAGACACACAAGATACGAATAAAATTAAAATGAAACTTTATTAAATTACTTAAAATGGAATAGTCAGGGAAGGGGAAAAGGGGACTTAAAATAAGGGCCTCTTCTGGCTTTCAGGCAAATTTAAAAGAGAGGGGAGGGGACGGCCTTTTGGGGTCTCTTTTATCCGTGGCGCCCTCCGCTATCCTGGAGGCAGAATTTCAGGTAACTAGTAGCAGTGGGCACGATGAGTACTCTTCGGGTAACTGGTTCGTAGCCTTCCTCCTTTAGAGGCTCGGGGCTGTAACACAAGATCACACGGCACCTTTAACTGTGACTTTCTCTCTTACTTGCAGGTGGCTGATAGCAATGGATACGGTAAGTAATCTTCGAGTCGCTGGTTCGTAGTCTTCCTCCTTTAGAGGCTCGGGCTGTAACACAAGATCACACGGCACCTTTAACTGTGACTTTCTCTCTTACTTGCAGGTGGACTGGTGGCGGTGGATACGGTGAGTACTTTTACAGGTATCTGGTTAGTAGTTCTCCTCCTTTAGAGGGCTCGGGGCTGCAACACAAGATCACACGGCACCTTTAACTGTGACTTTCTTTCTCTTACAGGTGGACTGGTAGCAGTAGATACGGTGAGTACTTTTACAGGTAACAAGTTAGTAGTTTTCCTCCTTTAGAGGCTCGGGGCTGTAACACAAGATCACACGGCACCTTTAACTGTGACTTCCTTTCTCTTACAGGTGGACTGGTAGCAGTGGATATGGTAGGTATTTTCCCAGGTATCTAACTCGTACTTGTATGGGACTTTTAGTAGCCTACGGTGTGTGTGCAGTGGATGGATTTACTCACAGACCCTCCGTGGTGAGATGGTCACTTATGGCCTTTACCTCCAAGGCCTCTATCACAAACGAGGGGGAATAGAGTACTATCACCGACGAGCCGAATGCTGCCCTCTCCTCTCCGTACGTGTAGCTCCAGAGATCTGGACAGGGGCACACCTTTGAAGAGGCTCCGGGACAGACAGGTAACTACACGCTACACTTCTACACACACACTTTGCTTTTCTTCACATATGCATCAGCACTCGAATCTCTACTCACGCAAAGGTCTGGGTCTCCAGTGTAATCCACCACCAACTGCACTAACTCCACAACGGGGGCTCTGGATGCCACGCCCATCTCCACACTGAATCACTGCGCAGCAGATGCTTTAATAGCACTTCGCCCACCGCACGGCGTCTTCTCTCGCGGCCGACTCGCTATAATAAATACATCCAGCTGTAAATTCCTTGTACTCACAGTAAGTTGTCACACTCTCTCTCTTGGTCTCCGTGGCATCCACACGGCTAAGTTGCATGTAATCCAGTCGTATTTATCCAACGATTTTGTCACAAGGTGACGATCTTTAGGGGCGGAACCAAAGTTAAGGAAGTTTGGTTCCGCCCGGAAGTGTTTCCACCCGGGCCGGAAAGGAAGAACACCGGAACTTCCGGTAACGCCGCGGGAGGGAAAATCGGCAAATTAGACGCAGCTGTGCCTAGTAACGGGAGCGGCGATGATTGGAGGACACGCCGGGCAGGCCAGTATAAAAGAACAGTTTAAATCACAGTTAGAGGCTGGTTGTTGATGTTGTACTGAAGTGCTGTGTGTACTCATCGGGTACGTTGCTGGTAGCGGTCCGGCTCTCTTTCCCAGGCTGAAGCGGTGTAGTTGGAGAAATATTGCGAACCTTAAAGGTTGAAAAACGAACGGATGAAATTGTAAACAAGGACACAACACAAGGAGAAGAACAGAGTATATGTGAGTACAGACCTGTAAGTGGATTGTGTAAACGCTGGAGAGACGCCCTGTTTTGCGGGATTGATGTTGCCTGTTGTGTGGACCAGAAGCAAAGGACAGTGTGACAAATAGTTCGCAGTACTCGTGAGTAATAATATGTTGTGAAGACGCTTTGTATACTAACCTGTCTTTCTAGTGGATACCTCCAGGAGAAGGAGGGCGGCCCTACCCCTAAGATAGCGTGGTGGGTGAGCCGAGGGAATATTCGACGGAAGCTAGTCACAGCGACGAGACCATCAGCTAGGCCGTATTCTCCACCACCAATCGGACCTGGGCAAAGTGGAAGGAGACGGGCGTCCTTTGTGTACACTTGAGCGTGGTGGGTGAGTCTTTGTGCTGTGGAAACTTTCACTTTTGACGTGGTGCTGTGTACTGCTGTGTATTGCTGTGTGTCTCGTCAGACAAACCCCCGCCTTCGTACAGTTTGTCAAAGGAAGACGAAGAGGTTGCCGGTCTTAGTGAAGAACATCTTAATATATGTTGTGAACACGCTTCAGGCCTACGTAACGGAGCGGTGCCACGGAACGATCTCCCGTCCAGACGTTTGGGGTGCCTCTAAAGAACGGCGGTGAAGAACTGGACGATTGATGTACGTGTGAGTACAATTAAAGGTCACTACTGTTGAGGCTTTTATCTACGTAATACTTACTGTTGCAGAGAGTGAGGTGTAGGAATTTCGCCATCCCGGGCCTCTACAAAGGGGCGCCCCTGCTCGGTATACGATCGCCTAAACGGCAGCCAGAGAAGGGCAGCGCTCGGCCTGGTGTGACGGCGCGACGTGTCCACCCCTCTGTGACCATCAAGCTCGTCGTGAGGGTTTGTCCCCGACGCTGCCTGGAAAACCACTTGTTGATCTGACCTATCGAAGAGAACCAATTGTTGTAAGTCCGCCACCTGGTTGTGTTTTATTGGCCCCCTTTCTAAATCTGTTGATTACAGGGACGGAGAACGCACCGCACCGAAACGGAAAGCAAGGAGGATCCTGTAAGAGAACGAACTGTGTGAAACTTGTACCTACTGTGAGCTGTAGTCAGCGAAGAGGTGAGAGCAAAACCAAGTCGAACTAACTGTGCCTTTGTGTCCCAGCTGTTGCCTGTGAAGAAAGAGAAAGAGAGTGAGCACCAAGAGAACGAACTGTGTGAAACCTGTACTTACCGTGAGCTGTAGTCAGCGAAGAGGTGAGAGTGAAACCAAGTCGAATTAACTGTACCTTTGTGTCCAAGCTGTTGCCTGTGAAGAAAGAGAAAGAGAGTGAGCACCAAGAGAACGAACTGTGTGAAGCCTGTACTTACCGTGAGCTGTAGTCAGCGAAGAGGTGAGAGTGAAACCAAGTCGAATTAACTGTACCTTTGTGTCCAAGCTGCGGCATGTGAAGAACGAGGAAGAGAGTGAGCACCCAGAGAATGAACTGTGTGAAACCTGTACTTACCGTGAGCTGTAGTCAGCGAAGAGGTGAGAGTGAAACCAAGTCGAACTAACTGTACCTTTGTGTCCCAGCCGTCGCCTGTGGAGAAAGAGGAAGAGAGTGAGCACCAAGAGAACGAACTGTGTGGAAACCTGTACTTACCATGAGCTGTAGTCAGCGAAGAGGTGAGAGTAAAATCAAGTTGAACTAACTGTGCCTTTGTGTCCCAGCCTTATCTGTGGAGAAAGAGAAAGAGAGTGAGCGCAAAAAAGGGGACGAACTGTGTGGAACCTGTACTTACAGTGAGCTGTAGTCAGCGAAGAGGTAGAGCCAACTAAGCCGAACTAACTGTGCCTCTGTGTCCCAGCCGTTGCCTGTGGAGGAAGAGGAACAGAGAGTGCACGACACGACAGGAAACAGTGCAAACACGTGTGGAAAGTCCCCGTGAAGGGAGAAAGGTACGCAGACGGGAAAAACAACGCCAACACTCATTCTTGCTTTTATTCTGCCTCCATGAAGGAAAAGGAGGGTGCCACGGGTAGAAGGGATCAGGCAGGAGCCTGATTTTCGACGTCCCCTCCTCTTCTCCCCGTCATTGCCTTGGCCGTAGCCCACCTGGAGGGCAGAGTAAGAGACATTAGTTTTAATTTCCCCTTCCCCATCTCCCAAGTTCATTTTAAATATTTAAATAAATAAAGATTGTTTTTATACTTACTCGTTGTTGTCTGGTCATTGGGTTGGCTTTGGGGACCTCCTCGAGGTGGAAGTTGAAAAGGGGCGTGGCTTTAGCTAAAACCATAGCCAGCCCCTGGGTGTGACAATTTCAATGAGGATATGCATGTCAATACTTTCACAACACCAATAACTTTCAATATACTCAGCCAACGATTTCTCCTCTTCTTCCGTTTCCAACTCGCATCTCATTTAATCCTCCGTCTGCACGCCACAGCAGCACCAGTATCTACTTCACCACCGTAAACAATGAACCCAATCAGCACAACAAGCCCGATGGGCAAAACGAACCACACTAACCTTTGATTTTCCTCTCTCCTTTATACTCCTTTGCTTCCTTACATCCTCCAATCCTTGATCGCTGCGTTTATTTGTCACACCTGTGCATAATCAGATTGATTTTGGTCGCGGCGTTTTCCCGGAAGTTCCAGTGTTTCCGCTCATGCCGCCGGATGGAACTCAACTCCGGGCGGAACCAATCTTCTAGAGTTTTGGTTCCGCCCCATGTATTCGTCACCGTGTGACATTTACATCTCTTTTTCTCAAGCTAAGATTTGTCAGGTGTCCATTGCCGGATAATGAAACATAAAACTAGCTCAGAAATGTAATTTATTTCCATTTACAACATACTTGGACTAAAAATTGCAAAAACCTTTAAATAGGCTAGGGGTTAAAATGTATTAATTAAACTTAAAATTGCACTGTAAAAAATATGCAGCATTTTTGTCCGTTTTTTTATTAGGTTAAACAATTTCAACTGGATTTTATAAGTTATGTCAACTGTTCACAAGCCAAAAAACATAGAATTGATTTTTTTTTGCAATAACAAGTTGTTTTAACTTCATGCTGCATTTTTTTTTTACAAATGTGTTTTCCCATAGCTTAGTGGTAGGGCATTGCATTGGATAAAAGCGTCTGCCAAATGCGCAAATGTAAATGTAATGTAAGTGGTGTTTTACTGCAATAAAAAAATACTGTAATAATAGATCTGATTTAGTGACTTGCACACCCAGCTCAGAAAAATAAACATATGATGAAAAAATTTACTTTCATGCCTCCAAAACACTCTTTGTCCGGAAACAACTTTTCACAAACTCACAGGAGATCATTTTCTGATCATGAGAGAAAAAGACCAACGCACAGATTGCTCAGCCCTATTTTAGTCACCCCTACATGGTTTGAATGTTTAAAGAGTCGTATTAACAGCTTTTATAAAACTATTATCAGATCTATAGCTTTTCCGTGTTCTGGCTTGTTTAAGCTAAAAGAAAAAATTAAAACTTAAAATGTCTGTGTAAGTAAATGGTTTGCATAATGCATGATTTTCCTCTCAAACTTTCAAAGTTTGCATGTCCATTGTGCTAATGAGGTTTTTAGGCTTTGTTGTGAGATTTGCATACTAGATATTTAGTGAATGTAAATTTTTCAAAGCTTTCAACATTTTCACTTTCATTTAAATGTTGCCATATTTTGCCATGACTATACATATCTTTACAACATCAATGGTGAAGTGGAAAATTTCATTTCAGATTAGATTTTAATCCTTTTTCAAAATCCTTATCTTACTTAGAACTGGTCTAAAGGTCACTATGAAAGCAATTTTAATTTATTCAGGTCAGATGGAAACATTATGTCAGGTGGCAAGACTGAACCCAAAGTGTGTACGTGTGCATATGTGTTAGTGAGACTTACTTCTATAAATATCAAAGTAAAATGCTGTCCTGTTACAAACTACAAAATAACAAATTATGCAAACATACTAGAACAATGGTCATGCAAATTAAAATAAAAAATAATAGAGACAAAATTATGCATTATGTAAATGGGTAAATTATATATATTATTTTTTTCCGTATTTAAAATTAAAAATCAGAGAAAGACACTAAATATCTGGCTACTGGTACATAATGAATTAATATGAATAAAATACACAATCACAACATAATAAATTGTTAGGTTTACTTTGCAGAGATTTCAGTTTGAAATAAAATTTGTAATATGTAGGCTATATAAATATTTACAAATATAGTGTTTAACATCTACTATCTTTTATGCAGTTGTCAGTATACTGTCAAAAATGCATTGAAATGTCATATAACAAATAAAAAACATTATGCATCTCTTTTAGAAATATGCATAACATCAATTTTGAAAATATAAAAAAAAAAACGCTTTTAAGAAGCTTTATTTGTCATTGCTTTGCTATCAATATAACATCAACATACTCAGTTTTAGGTTTGTTACACAGCATCTCAGTGGGTTTGGCTGTTTTAACTCACTTTATTGTATTGTATTTTTGTTTGTTTGTGCTTATTTAAAACTTTTTGCACTTACTTAGGATTTCATAAATGTTTGTTGAAAGGCAAAGTGATCGGTTCTCATCTCTACTGAAGGATTAATACCTGATGAGGGTTTGTGCCTTCATGGTGTAAACAACTTTCTTGCTGCCTTCACCACAGGTGTTCATGTAAATGATCTTTCCATCCCTGAAGATAAATCATGTGGCACAACATTGAATTCAATGTTAAAAAAGGAAATGCTCTCAACCAAATGTACAACACCAGACAAGCAAAAACATTTTAAAACTTTTGTTTTCTGATTTTCATTAAGTGATATATCAATGCTATTTATTTTATTGAGACATACAGGAAACAAGGAAGCAAAACAAGAAATAAAAACTAAACAAAATAAGCTTAATGATCTCATTTACATAAATGTCATCTTAATGACTAGAAGTTTATGATCTGGAACACGCCTGTATGTACCAAGCAAACAAATGAATGCAAAAATATGACCGAATGGAAACACCATAAAGTCAAATCAGGAAATTTGGCAGTAAAAGTCACACAATTCTGTCTTGAGGGTTTATTTACACTTACAATCATAAATACTTGTGTATTTAATTCTAAGGTTTGGTTAGCAAGGAAATAACTAGTAGCATTTTTTCTTCATTCAATTAAAGGGGTTTTACGGACAAAATTATTTCCACATGCAAGTATCTGACATTATCACACAGCCCATGTGTTGTTTGTGTGTTGTTTTTGTTAAGACATCGGACAACAGTTTATAAACCCTTTATAAACACATGGCTCTGTCTTCTTCAAGTTTATTTCTTATGAGTGATTATGAATGTGCATGTGATGAAGAATATAATGTATGTCAACTTGATTACTTTCACAGAAGCTTTAACCTGTGCTTGCCAGTTTGACTGTGTTTGCATGACAATATTCAGTCGTCAATCTGATTTTGTTGAGATTAAATGTGACAGTGGTAAATGCTTGAAATCTCTGAGACTGCATGAGCAGGCCAAGTTTGGAGGCAGTTTTTATTTGTTCTCAGTTGTTAAGATTGTTAAGGGTTTGTTTACACAAGTTATCAAACGTAACAGTTTAAAAGACATTCAATAGTAAAACACAAGTATGTTTAATCTATCATTGTATGAAAGGAAAATGCACGCTGATCTTTATGTACAATAACATGAACATATCTCCAAATACCTATAAGTTTCCATTACCCAAATTATGTAACTATTTTACAAACAATTAGTTTCTAAATATTCAATATTAAAAATCGGAATACCACAATGGCCATGATTTCTTGGACCAATTTTTGTCAGTCTGACTGATTAAAACAGTACAGTTTACATGTACATTTTATACAATCCGAACCAAATGCCTGCGCTAGGACATAGCCAGGGTTGCCAGATCTGTGTAACAAAACCAGCCCTATGGCCAATTAAAACTAGCCAATGTTTAAACCCTGGCAACACTGGAAAAAACTGTTGAATTCCCAATGCTTTAGTTGTCATTGCCAAGACTCTTGAACGCGTGGTGTTTGACCAGCTCTCCTCTTTCTTCACACAAAATAACCTCCTGGATAACAATCTGTCTGGTTTGAAAAGCAGTCACTCTGTTGAGCCTGCGCTGCTCTCAGTCATCAAAGCTCTAAGGCAAGCAAGAGCAGCCTCCAAATCATCTGTGCTGATCTTACTGGATCTATCTGCCACTTTTGACACGGTATATCCCCGCATTCTTCTGTTGACCCTCATGGCTATGTGTGTCTCTGACACAGCGCTTCTATGGTTCAAGTCGTACCTCTCAGATAGGTCATTTAGCGTATCCTGAAGAAGTGACGTCTCCGAACCCCAACGTCTCGATACTGGGGTGCCTCAAGGCTCTGTGCTTGGACCACTGCTCTTTTCGATATACATGATACCCTGGGATCTGTCATTCGAAAACATGGCTTGACCTGCAACTGCAATGCTAATGACACTCAATTCCATCTGTCGTTCCAAACAAAACATATCTTCAAGTATATTTAACTCACATTTTCAAGGCAGCAGATGAACTTTAATTTCTATGTTTAACCAGCTTGAAATGTTTTACAGTGTATGTGTATGTATGTATTTATGTATGTATTTTTAGTGCATAATATTTTATTTCTGAAACTTTGCATAAATTATGTGATTTCATAGAGGTTCTATCTGTTCCTTCTGTTTTGTCTGTTTAATGTTAGATGCATTATAAAAATAAAAAAAAATACATGACTTGGTCAGTTTGAAACACCCTATAACATGTTAAATTATCTATGGTCTTTATGATTAATGGTAAATTAACTTGGCGTGCTGTCCTCGAAGGGAGCTCTGTACCTGAGCTCTGAAACTTCAAAGAGAAGTTTCTCGGCCTGAGGCTGGGGCCCATGATGATGATGATTTACAGGCCTGAATGTTTAGGCTCCTCCCGAACCTACGTTTAGAACTACATTTAAATGCTGAAATGCCATTCTAATGCAAGGAGTTGCAATAATGTTTAAATGAGTGGAGACTTGGACCAGGAAACAGTATTCCTTATGTCATCACTTAACAAGCAGATATTTTTAATATTTTTAGTAGCCTACCTGCCATTCATGTTTATTTCTGCGACTTCACTGATTTTTAGTGTATTAAAAAATTCAAGGCAGTATGTGTGTGTCTGTGTGTGCGTGTATGGACTTTCTGTACCTTATTGTGTAGGATACATGTATTGTAATGTTCCTTTTGGTCCACTAGATGGCAAAGTGTGACTAAATATAAGTACAGTAATGAAGCACACAGGTGTGTTGGTGATGGGGAATAATAAGGATTATGTGCATTTATGCTAAGCTTTTGTGTAAAAGGTATGGACTTATATATGGGTGCATTAAATACTGTAGCACTCCTGTAACCTAGTTGAAATTGAATTTTTGTCTCCTCTGTAACATGTGCCTTCTGTTAGCTCTCTGTTTGGTTCGTTTGTAAATGTATTCCTTTTCTACAATATTTTATTTGGCCTTTAATTGAGCAATATCGCTTGAGTATGAGCGATGTTTTTGCGTGCTGCTTATAAATATCAGTGGTGATGTCTTACAATGTGTTTTAAAAGTCACATTTCATGAAAATACCCTTACCTGCAGTTCCAAACTGTGTTTTTGGATCATTTTAATAGGAGGAGAGAGATCGCTCCAGAGGAAATGATAGTTTTCATTGCTATATTCCAAGTGTATAATCGTCCACACCATGTGACATTACGCTGATCTTCAACGGGCAGAGGTAACGTTACACTTCCAATTGGGATTCACAGACTGATTCACGAGCTTGAGACACATGGATTTGTTTAAAAACAGCGCGTGTTTGCTTGACCACCTGCCCTGTTAGCGCCTTTTCAGTCAGAGATGAGCGAATGACTCACGTGTTTAAAGGAGCCTCACTCACTAATACTAAAATGACCAGTAGGTGATACAAATGGTGAAGCAGTTATTGTTATGTTATCAGTACAATATCGCACACCTGGGAAGAGCTCTTAGCCAATCAGATTTGAGAACCAGAAAGAACTGTTGTATAATCTAATATATAACAATATTAATATTGCTTAATATTAACAAGTCTTCATAATAGGCCAACACTGTAAAAAGTGAAAGCTGCTCTACTTAAAAAAATACTTCTTGCTTACTAAAATATTTAAATTGGTAACATCTAAAACATTTTTAACTTATATTTAAGTTGAAAACCTTCACATTTCCAGGCGTTTCCAATTTAAATATATATTTTTTAAGTTGATCCAGCTTTTACTTTTTAACGTTTAAAGTGCACCTATTTCATTGCTAAAAACGTTATTTTTTTGTATTTTATATAATACAATAGGTATGATGACAAACTTTTGAAACACCCCTAAGCTCAAATGACTAGACAGAGCAGACAATTCCCTCTACAAAGAGACCTGAATTGTAAAAATAAGAATTGAGATATTTTTAATAGAAATCAGAGGAAAAAGTGTGTGACCGAAAATGCTGCTTATTTACATAATTTTGCATGTAACTCATTTTATCAGATATTTGCATGAAATTTGAACAGAAGGTAGAATTGTATTAGTTCTTTCAAGTAAAATCATGAACATTTACTGTTTTAGTTGGAATGGGCCATTTAGTTGGAATTGGTTTGTGGAAGCACACCGACCGGTTGAAAGTGACACAAAATTTCAAAAAGTTGCAGTCAAGTAAAAACACCTCCGTGTTGAATGCTCAAAATATCAAATGATATTTTGATATCAAAAAATGGGTTTCTACAATATTTTATGTGTTTTATGGGTTTAAAAAACACATTATTTTCCACATACTGTACATTGTAGCTCCAAATTTCCTGCCTTCCTCAAATTTTTTACAAAACTCATCAATCTGAAAAGCTCTGTGTCCCTGATTGGCCAGCTAATCTGTACGTTGTGATTGGCCTGAATACGTCAGATGTTTGAAAGATTTGGTCGCTAACAGGACTTAACTTAAAGGCTGTGAGTCCGAAGCGAGGTGGAATTATGATAATGTCGGTCTTGTCTACATCACTAATGCCAGGAAGTAAACGGTTGCCTACAATCCGTGTGTTTGTTGTAGTCCAAGAAGAGAGATTTACATGGAGACACTAACACACGTCATCATTTACTTTGGGATTTGTACCTTTTGCATATCGTTAACATGTACTAACACACACTTACACACCAAAGGAAATGTAAAATTGTGAACTGAACCATACGTTGCTCTTCAAGTACACGCGCACACAACTGTTTGCAGTGAGTATATATAATAGCATAAGCATTTATAATGTATAATATTTCTGAGATTAAGCATTCAATAACTTCAATCCATTTTATGCATGATCACTACTTGGATTTACACACATTGGCATAAATCAAACTTAGCTTTGGTTAAATAAAAGCACAGTTAACGGTAAACAAAGTAATTGCATAATTGTTATAATCATCATCAATATACAGAAAATTCATATTCAGTTCAAATATTACACAAGCAATACTTGCACTACTTAGTAACATAATTTGTAGACACTGTATTACTAATTTATATTGTTATTTTGAAGAAATAGCTACATATTCATTTAGTCAGGTTTTCCCATGTGATGATCTTAAAGCCTTTGAAAAACAGACAAAAAAACACTTTAGATGTTATTATGATAAACACAAGAATATGAGTATTGAATAACATTATATGTAGCAAACACTGAATATAAACAGATAGTATAAAAGCATAACTTCATGAACATAAGTCTTTGATACTTACCCTTCTCTCTAATAGCACACAAAGTTAAGTTTCTCCATACAGTTTCTGTTCTCCCAGCTCTGATTTTGTAGGTTTAGAGATCCACAGTAAGTGTTATTGGCAGGACAGACTGGCAGTTGGGTACTAAGATATCCCAGATCCTCATCACTTAACCAGAACCATGAGCCTGCCAGGAACCGTAGACCTGTCCACACACTTGATGTATCAGCAGTGGTTTGTTTGGCTTGGATTAGATGTAAATTTGTAGGCAGACTGGCCAGATCAGTGTGATGAGTCCTGCAGTATTGTAACGCGTCCTCCCAGCTCTTATTCACTTTAACCACAATCAGTTCAGTGTCCCAATTGTAGCAGAAGTAAGACAATGGTAAATTACAGTCCGAGGCATACAAAAAGCCACCATGAACATCAACGCAGAGATTTCTTGAATCATTTATTAATCCGCTTGTCCCTATTGTATTGCTTATCTCGCTTCCATCAATCCAATTCCAATTGTTTGAGTTCTTAACCATACCAATCCAGGCCCATCTGTATCCGGTTAAATCAACCCCACTTGCAGTTTTTAATGCTGTAATATCCACCTGGCTGTCAAGAATGGACAGGTCTACATAGTATTTTCTGCAGTAACTTTGAGCTTGTGTCCATGTCATGAGATTGCTAAAATAAAAGTGTTGTCTTTTCAGAGCTGTTGTCAGCTCACAATGAGCTGACAGGAGAAGAGCAAACACGACAATCTTCATCTCTTCTGTGAAGGGCGAGTCAGTCAACACTCTCCTTAAACACACTTTATATGTTAAGACCCGTTTAAATTTGTTAGTCAATCGATGCAAATGATCTCCTAAGAAAATTGACGGAAAAACACAATGCAGTGAGTTTATAAAGAAAGTTTTATTAATTTTTAACGAAGCCATCAGTTTTTAGATACTTTTACTCAGCAAGTTTTATTATCTAGTTTGATTGTGTTGTGAAGTTTATTTATATTATGTATATAGTTAATATTATTACCCTATTTTTAAATGTAAATAGTTTTGCTGAGAATATAGATGTTTACCTGCCATATTTAAGGAATAATGTATAGGCAGCAGGTTTTTATCACAAGACAGTGTGATCATTGTTGCAACACATTCTCACCCCATGTCGTCAATATTTGACGCACTTGACCATGCGTCAATATGTGACGTGGAGGGTATACCTTTCGCGTCATTTTTTGACGAACTGGGGACTTCAATACTATTACGTCCGTTGCATTCTCTTTCCTATTTTCTTAACATTTTCGCGTCGGTTTAGGGTTAGATTACGCGAAATTAAACAGTTGTCACCTGGCGTTTGGGTTAGAGTTAGGTATGACAGTTGTCACCTGGCGTTGGGGTTAGAGTTAGGTTTGGGTAGGGATGTCATTATGTAAATCTAACCCTAAACCGACGGGAAAATGGTAAGAAAATAGGAAAGAGAATGCAACGGACGTAATAGTATTGAAGTCCCCAGTTCGTCAAAAAATGACGCGAAAGGTATACCCTCCGCGTCCCATATTGACGCATGGTCAAGTGCGTCAAATATTGACGACATATTATTATGTTAACCCGCTTATTACACAGCTAATTACCTCATGAGGTAAAGAACATTTAATATTGATTTGAAATATTTATTTTGCACTTTTTTAATGCAGACCTCTCGCAAGGAAACCCTGTTTAGTTTTAAGATAAGATGTTCAAATGTCACAAACACAATATTTGGTTTAATCATTTGAAAATATAATCTCATATATGTTATTAAAAGACATTTATATTTATTTTTGGTGTAATATTAACTTCACCAGTCAAGATGATTTGCAAGTGTTATTCGTTTTAGGTGGTTGTTGTCTTTGTATAACAGACTATCAGCAATCGGGACGAAAGACAAGGAACATGAAGGAGGATGCAGATGCAGGTTACGAACAAAAATGACATTTATTAAAATAAATAACATCAATTAAAACACAAGCAAACCAACATGCAGGTAAAACTGGAACAAAACAGAACACGGAGCACAACTGACAAGTAACAGGCGACGATGAACCGGTGAGTGAATGACAGAAAACAAGGGTATAAATACACAGACAATCAAACAAGGAACAGGTGTAATGAGTTAATGTAATCAGTCAATGAAAGTCCAGGTGGCAAGGATCAGAGACAAACACAAAACATGACACGGATCGAACCGTGACACAGACTGGTAATGTCATGACTGGCCAATCAGAATCAAGCCTTTTAGAGTGCCGTGTTATAGAAGGTTTTAGCAGAAACAACATAAACAAACGGCTTTCTTTGAAAACACAGAACATCAGGTAAACCCTGCTAAGCAAAAATAACGACAAAGTCCTTTCAAAGTAGTTAATTTAACAAACAAATAAACCACATGTAGATTACCTAGGAAACCAAAACATTTGTTCTTTTCGACGAGGTGTTTGTTCAAGAGTTCAGTTTAGCAACTAGCAAACAAATAGAAATCGGAAGTAAAGTTCCAACCAGACGCGTAGTCGCGTCATCGCATGATGAAACAGTCTATAAATAATTTTTTTGATAAGTTAAAGATCATCATAAATCATATAAAGATTCGTTTTTTTTTTTGCAATAGTTTAGCATGATTTGTGTATTTCGAGGCACCTAGATACAGATCACATGTTCAAAGATGAAGACTGTTGTTTTGGGAGCACAACTCTGGTTTAGAAAACGTTCATGGTAATATTATAAATTCTTGGCTGGACGATGTCACGGAGTGACTTCTACGGCGGAACCAAAAGTGAGAGGAGAAGTTCCGCCCGGACCGAAATGTACAAACACCCGTCACTTCCGGAAACTAGTCCAGACAGCTCAAATCAAGGGAAATCTACATCAGGTGTGTCAAACGACGTGGCGATCGCAGATTGGGCAGTTTGGACGCTGAAGGGGGTATAAAGAGAGCATTGAAGATATAGGAAGTTTTTGTTGCTTTTGAAGGAACGCCACGAGTGAGACGGAGTGTTTGGGCACTGAAGTAGAGAGAAGCAGGCAGATGCATCTTGTGGATTTGCTAAGCGAATGGGATAATTGAGATCCGACTACCAGAGCAGGTTTGAAAAGACGGAGTTTGGAGAGAAAGTATACTTACAAGTTGTTTGTTGCATTGAAGGCTTTGTGGGAAGATGACACCAGGGCGGAATAATGACAATACTTCTGGGTATCTGTGAGTTATCTGGAGAGAGACGGAGAGGAGAGAAGATTAGTACTACGGAAACTGTGAGTATATTTGATTGCTTTACATTCACTGTTTATACCTGGGGATGGATGACTAGATCTTTGCTGGAGTGTGTAACAGCTGTTTAGGGGCCCCATCGTGGACGACGAGACGAGTGGGTGAGCCGAAGTACAGTGGGGCAAACAGATGTTATTTTGTTGTGGCTACAATGTTCAGCTTAGATCACTTACCGTGCCAGCGACTTGAATCTCCTCCAGGACAGATCCCAACCCGGTGTGGAGTATTTACCCTAAAAATCACTGAAGTGTGTGTAGTGCAGTGGGTGAGTCTGTCTTTGATGTGTGAATACCTGAAGTTTGGCAGTGATGTGCTGTGTCCCTGTTGTCTGTACTCGCCCTCCAGGTCGAGAGGGTCCTTGCTGGAGAGAACGTATGCTGCTGTGGCAGTGACCACTTATTGCATACCTGCCCACTTATAACTCCGACCCCCGTGTTCTAGACTGAAGGAGGCAGAGTGTGAACGCCAGTTAAGGTACTGTGTGGAGATTGTGGGGAAAACCATATTGTTGGAGGGAAGCATTGCAACCGTCATAGGAGAAACTGTCTGCTGTGTACATTTCCTGTATTGTGGAGCGATTCCAGCTGTCCGCCCCTATCTAGATCTCTGTTCTGTTGGTTGGAAGAGAGGAAAGGGAAGCAGGCGAATCGGCCCAGCAGCACTTACCTGTATGAACGAGCTAAAAGCTAATTACCTCGAATAAGCCCCGGTAATCCCAGCGTGGAGATACAGTTATTCTGTCGAACACACACCCGTCTGCACGAGCAAAAAGCTATTTACCTCGAATACGCCCTGTAAGCCCGGTATGAAGTACTAGTTACTCTGCTGAATACCTACCTGTTTATACGAGCTGAAAGCTACTCACCCCGAATACGCCAGTATATGTCCAGTGAAAAGACCCAGTTACCCTGCTAAATACTTGCCTGAGTACATGATCTTAAAACTACTTACCTCGGAATCTCCATTGTATGTCCAGAGTACAGATCCAGTCGCCTGGTGAAATACTTGCCTGTTACTCACGACGATCCGGTTCTCAGTGAATCCAGTTAAACTTATACTTACCTTTTCTACTTACCTGTGCCCTCAGGAACCCCTGTGTGTACTGCATTCACCTTGGAAGTCCATTGGAGTAGAGGAGCTGTCCAGGCGCTCCGCGAAGCGAAATCTGAGGAAACAACGAATACAGGAACAAGGTAGTCATCTCTGTCTCACCCATTGTTCACCGTGTGTTTCTGTTGCCTTCAGGAGAAGAGAACGGCGCCACGAGAAATCAAGCCTATAAGAAAAGATCAAGGGCCAGTCAGGAGATCGGTGGGAGTTCTGCGAAAGGACGAAGGAGCCCCTTTCCCTCTCCCCCTGTGGTTACTTGCCAATCGACGTCCAGATTTCTCAGGCCCAGTCCCCTCCTGTTGGAAGATGAAAATTCATTTTAGATTCCCCTTCCCCAAATCATCTTTTTAACTGATTTAAATAAAGCTTGTTTTAAATTATACTTACCTTCTCTCGTGTGTCTGGTCATTGGGGTGTTCTTGGGACCTCCTCGAGGTGGAAACTAGGAAGGGGCGTGTCTCACGACGTTAGTGGTCTGCTCCGACCTGTGACAACTATATAAATCTTTTACCACAAACACTGGTGTGGAATATTAAATATTTCAGAATGATAAAAACAATAATAACCCAGAGGTCTGAATTGGTCTGGGAAACAATAAATTTGGCTTCCACTTGTCTCACAAAAACATGAGAAACTATCAAAGGTAGATGAACCAGCAAATTATATAAACAATAACTGTATGAATAAAGGACTGAGACAGTTCTGACAGACTACAACAGTTTTACTGCTGTGACTTAATTCCTGCAATGACAATATAGTGTAAAATATAACAACATACAGCTGTAGTTTTTTACAGATACATATTCTGATTCAGTAAACTTGTAGTTACTGTTGTTATTTTAGCATACAATATTATTAAGCTTTTAAAGAAGGATTGCTTTCTATTTAAAAGTTGATTGTGGATCAGGTAGTGAAACAGATCAGTCTATCATCGCAAAGAAAAAGTTAATACTCCACCATAGGTTTATAGGATTGTGTGAGTTACTCATATGTTTGCGATAATGATTAAATCATTAAAGATATTTCCTTTTGTGTAAATCTTTCAAATGTTTTTTGTTGTCCTCGTCTAAGATTGTCCTCAGGTGCCTCTAAATACAAATCATGTAAATATATTACAAAAACAACAATATGCAAACTTTAAAAAACTTGAGAGCAAATTCACTTATCTGTCTTATTACAGACAACGTATGTAATTTTGTATGTATGTAATTTTTGTGAATAATATCAATGAGTATTTAAGGTGAGCATCTGAACTATGAATGAATACATTAACAGCAATGTAGAAATGTTTGTTATTGTGTGGAGAGTTGTACATTGCTGGATGATAAACCGTCTCTCTTCTCATTATTTACAATTACGATCTGCACCCTCTCCTTTTATATATATTTAATATATTTTTATACACTCTTAAAAAATGGGTTGTTTTTAACCCCGGGTTGGGTAACTATAGGACAGAACACATTTCTGGGTTAAAGTGACTAAAATAATGGGTTGTTTTAACCTAACTGCTGGGTTGTTTCAACATGGTTGATTAACAATAACCCAGCAGTTGGGTTAAAACAACCCATTATTTGGTTCACTTTTAACCCAAAAATGTGTTCTGTCCTATAGTTACCCAGCCCTGGGTTAAATATTTTTTAGAGTGTATATAATATTTAAAAGAATTTAGTCTTTTTTCTTTAAAATTTGAAAAAAGGATCATAAAGTTTAGGTTTAAGAAAGTCTTTGAAAGTGAAAATTGTCTGACTTTTACTGTCAAATTTCCTGATTTGATCTAGTTTCCATCCTGTCACTTTTTTGCATGAATCCCTTTTGAATGTAAATTAACCATGTTTTTGGTAGTACAAGTGTATTATGTTTTTACCATTGGTAAACCCATACACTGAAAAAAATTGTGTTGAATTTACTTAATTTTATTATGGCAAGAAGATGCACACTATAAACTTATCTAACTCCAGATATATATTTTTAAGTAGAGTGTACTTATAAATTATATTTAATAAGTAACTTTTAGATTAATTATATTCATAATCGTAGCTAAACTATTTTGAGTAGAATTTACTAATTTTTTATGTTCAGTACACTAAAATGACTTATGTGCAACCAGATCAATTTAATGGTTTAATTTCTACATACTAAAATGAAGTTTAATCCAATCGTTTTTTAATCTCTTATTCCATATTAACTTTCCACATTTAACTGCCACATTATGTTGAGCAAATAAGAAGAGACTCAGTAGGCCTCAGGACTGTCATAAGCACAGTTACTGCTTACATCATGATTTTCATCGTGTCACCTATTGTCTATACACAAGCACAACTCATCTGAATGGTAACACAAAACTAAAAAACAGAAAATCTCAAAGATAATTTACCTGAAACACTAAGAATATTTCTTTTTTGATAAAAACACATAAAATAGCGTTTAATTTCAAATTTTACTCTCCAAATGCAGTCCCATGCAAAGCATGCTGGGAAGTACAAGCCCACTGCCTAGTTAGTTATATTTACTTAAATAATTCAAGTAGTTTCAACACCAAATTTTCTTCTTACAAATTTTGGTGGATGTTACATGATACAATTAAAAATTTACAAAGTAAAATTTACTCAACAATTTGTTAATTTAGAATTACTTAAATGTTTTGTGTTATTTTTACTTTTTACATTTTTTTATAGAATTTAATAATTTCTTTTAAGTTAAATTTACTAAGGAATCATTTTTCAGTGCACTGAAATTTTTTTTATGTTGAATTTACATAATTTTATTATGGCAAGAAGATGCACACAATACATTTCTTTCTTACAAATTTGGGTGGATTTTACATGATAAAGTTAAGTGAAATGTACTCAATAATTTGTTAATTTAGAATTACTTAAATTGTTTGTGTTATTTTTACTTTTTACATGTTTTTAATAGAATTTAATAATTTCTTTTAAGTTCAATTTACTAAGGAATCATTTTTCAGTGTAGTTTAACTGTAGTAAACATGTTCTTTTGTAACTGTAGTAAATCCATTCAAAAATTATCAGGTTTCCCATTCAAACGCGATAGCATTATTTTAAACTATCTTAAACTTAAACTCAATATTTAAAAAAAAAACATATCAGTCAAGTTGCTCAACGCATTTATAAAAAAAACTTGTTTATGTTTTTAAAAACAACTTAATTTCATCAGCTTGCTTAATACAGTCTGCATTCTCAGAGGTACAGAAGTTGCCACTGGGATATTTTAAAATATATATGACCACTTTTGCACTTCTTGTACCTTTTCTCTGAGAGTGTGGGACTGCATGTTGATAGGAGCATTGCTAAAGTTAAAGTTCCAGTTAATTTGCATAGGGGAATAATGAAAGTAGGCTAAATGTACACATAAAGGAGATTTAAATATTTTCAATTAAGATGAAATAAGGATGGGATTTATTAATGTTAATTATTCACTTGTGTTAGTATTTAAGAGTTTCTGTTATCTTTTATTCTTCTAGAGAAGAGCATTTGCATAGGTGGAGGACCAACTCATTCAAACATATTTTTAATGTTGCTGATCTGAAGGAATTGTATTGGTACTGATGATGAGCTCATGATTATGACCTGATGTCATTGAGCATTTTAAAAAAGAAAGAGTTGGTGTGTTACTTTTATATTTTATTCAAAGGGAAACACATGGAAAAACATTGCATATTATTTAAGTGGACAAAAGCAGAATGCACAGACATTTATACTCTCAAATGAAAGAGGAAAAAGCTAATTTGGTATACCTTTTCAAAAAGTACACATTGTATCTAAAGAGTGCATACTTGTACTTCGCAGGTATACAGTATATGTATCTAAATGGGACTTTCAAATGGGCACCGTCCCAGTGAAAACTTTTTCTGAGTGTAGCTGTGTTGACAACAGTCAAGCTTAGATGTGTTTGAACTAAGGTAAAAAAAAATAAGAGCTTAATTAAACACTGACATAAGGATTTCTGTGAAAACAAATTAGTGAAAGCCTAATATTAAAATAGTTGCCTTCATGTAGCGACTCCAAGGTTTTTGGCAGAGAAATATTTAGAGAATAACTTTTATATATTGATGGTATAATCAATTGCTTTGAAAAAATGGTTCCCTTTCAGTCGGTCACTACGACGTCACGTCGTGACCGACGAATTGGGAACTCGCTTAGAGAGACCAATCTGCTTCGAATACTACAAAAAACGCCAATGAACTTGGCATTGAGATATTTGCATAATGCTGGCGCCGCCCCGCCAGGTGCGTATATAAGGCGCACGTGCAAATAAGGAAATCAGCTTTTTTCGCTTCGAAAGCCGGCTTTATCTGACTGAGAAGCTACTCTCTGCTCTTCTGGGAACGGTTGCTGAAGTTGATTGACAAGCAGTACTAACACAGCGGACGCTCGCAGTATTCCACTGCTCTGCATATTTTTTGTTTTGAGTTTAGTGTGTGCGTTGCCTTTCCCTGTGCGCATCATCAGCTGAGCACCTAAAGAGTGATTTCCCTAAAGAGTGATACGTGAGAGCTCTGTGTCTTTTTAAAGACAGCCACTCTCTCGTATATTCGGAGATCGGCGTCCTTTTCAGGATTGCTTTTCGTCCGTGCGATCTTGGATGTGAGAGGTATAAGGGTTCCAGTTTCGGTCACGAGCGCTGTCTTCATGCTTGGGCATCAAGCACTCTGAGGCTGCGCTCGTGGGGAGTTTTTGTTCTCTCTGTGAGAGCATAACCCTCTTGGATTGCGGAGACGACTGACGTTTCTACGGGAATGCTGTCCGCGCCTTTGCAGTGCTGACACCGCCATGGTGCGGCTGTCAAGCGCTCGCATGACGCTCTTCGCATCACTACGCTGAGTAGGACGGAGGATACGTCCTCCATCTACCGGCCTTTCATCCTCAGCCGGTTGAGGCTCCGGTGGAGACGGCAGAGTCGTGTTCTACGATTTCTGCCGATCCATTTGACCTCCTTCTGGTCCCGTTCACTTCTGCAGCATCAGAGGGGTGTCCAATTTCCTCCGAAGTGGAGTCGTTCCGGAGATGGCGGCCGTGCCCGCTCGAGCGGCGGAAACGGTAGAGTTGGAGAGGTTAACCCCTCTCCGCCCGAACCGTACTGCCCACGTGATTGGTATTTCGGAGCTGCTCGGGCCTCTCGGTCCTCTTCTCCTGTGCCTTTCTTCCCGACGGCACGAAGAGCTGACGTGATTTGCGGCCATCCGGTCGTTCAGCTTCAGCTTTCACCCCTCATCTCCCTCACCAGGGGAGCCGCTAAGGGCGGGGACCCCTTCAGTGGAGCGGGGGGTTGCGATGCAGCTGCGTTCCTGGAGGGACCACCCAACCCTTCCCTCCCGTGTTTGTAGACAGTCGTCCGGTTACGGGCGCTGTCCGTCAGGCATGCGGAGAGGCGGCTTCAGCCCTGCACGCAATAACGTTGCTACAGGTTCACCAAGGATTTACGAGGGAAGCCGCGACCTTCAGTCGTGCGATGTTCACCACAGTGGTTCAAGATCGCCACCTTTGGCTGTGTCTGGCTGACGGACGCAGGCGAGAACAACTTCTTGAATGCTCCTGTCTCACAGACCGGCCTCTTCGGCGAGGCCGTGGAGTTGTACAGCTCCGCTGCGCAGACTGAGGCGATCTCTTAGGTCATGCCCCGGCGAAGGAGAGCTGCCCTTGGTAAAAACCACCACGCCGGCTTCTCAGTCTGCCTCTCGCCGTCGGCGTGCTGCGGCGACCACCTTCGTTCCCCTCCTCGGACCCCATCTCGGCAGCGCGGTGGAACCGGTCGTCAGCAGCTCGCCCCGCCCGCTTAGCCGCTTCCCGTGAAATCGGGAGTTTAAGTGGCCAGTAAGCGGGCGACCCGGATTGGCAGAGGATCACTCTTCAGGAGACGGTGATTCGCTCCTTCCCCCGATAGAGGGTCGGGTGGAAAATTCTTGGTTTGCATATGTTCCACCGGCTGTTTAGCCGGTACCCACTTAACCACACATAGAGTGCATTCCTCTTCCCTCTCCAGGTCTCCAGAGGATCGAGAGAGCCGTGAGCGGGCACACACCAGCTCACCATACCTCTCCTCTATCGCCAGCGGGTGTTCTGAGGAGTCCGAGCCCTCCACTGAGGAGACCGGACAACCATCACCCTCATCGGAGTCTGTGCTCTCCGCAGAGGAGACCAGACGACCGTCACCTTCAGCGGGCTCAGGTCAGTGTGTCACATACACACACACACACATACTGTAGATGCTTATGCTGTCACAGCAGACGCACCGGCAGTCTCACCTGTCTCGCTTCGCTGCCCCACCGCGGGTACTTCGGTAGTGTCGTTAATTCTCCTCGTACGGTGCCTGGGTGCTTGGCTTCAGTTCCCAGCCCGTTCGTTGGGTTTTACGCACGATCCGCCTCGGTTACGAAGTACAATTACCGGCACAACCCCAAAATTCTCGGGCTTTCGTTTTCACTATAGTGAAAGTGTCCGATGCACATGTAGTGCGTGCATAAGTCGATGTCCTGCTGGCGAAGGATTATCGACCCGGTCCCTCTTACCGTGATGATGATATGATGATAGGGTTTTTCCAGCCTTTATCTCATAGTACCCAAAATACGCGGTGGGTTACGATCGATTTGATTTACGCACCGGCTCCACAAAGGTGGTCTTTTTTGGATGATAACGCCGAGGCTCGTATTTCAATATTCAGATCGGTTTGCAGCCTTAGACCTGTAAGACGTGTACTTTTTGTGTCCATCTCCCTCGCCTTAGACCGTTTTCGCTCTGCGTCGTGGGGTGGGCATATTAATATTAAGTACATCATTCGAGCTGTCTCTCTCTCTCCGTGTCTCCATGAAAGTGCTAGTCACGACATTAAAATATCAGAGAGAGAGCGTTGTTTGCATTCTGCTTTTATTTACGTTGACTTATAATAGCCCGTTCTTGGCAGACGTGCGCGAACACAGAGAGTTAATGCTTCGGCATCTCGCTCGTTTAAGTCATCAGGTCGACTGGGTAAGAGCAACTTTGCCCCGTGCAGAGGATCCTTTTTCTCAGTATGGAATTAGACTCGATCAACTAATTGGCGTGTTTTACAAGAGCGCGCAACTAGTCAGTTCTGACTTGCCTCGGTTTAATTCGAGGGAAGTACGCGGCCCTCTGAAACAATTTCAGAAGCCCTGGACATATGACAGCATGCTGCAGCTGTGACGCTGCTCGAGCTGCGTCATATGAGACCGCTTCAGCGTTGGCTTTACGATCGAGTCTCGAGGAGAGTGTGGCGCACCGGCATGCATTGTGTTAACACTACACCTGCGTGTCATTTAAATTTCCCCGTAGTAGACCCAGCATTTCTGATAGCAAGATATGCCTCTGAGGGGTCTCCTGGCATTCTGTAGCATACGATGCCCTAAGCACGGGATGTTCAGCCACGTATGACGGGCTTGCAGTCTGGGGTGTGCATAGCACCCCAACTGCCGCGAGCGGTGCGCTGTATATCTGGGACTTGTACGCTCCGCTATGGAGATGCGAGGGAAGGATGTATTTGTCGACACCGATAACTTTGCGACTGTTGCGTTATTTACCGTTAAGGCGGTTTTGCGCTCTCGTCACCTGTCGCATCTCGCTCGTCATCTCCTCCTTTGGAGTCAGAAGCATCTGAGGTCCCTTCGTGCCATTTACATCCCGGGATCGCTCAATACAGCGGTACGCGCTTCCCGAGCTGCGCCCCCGGCGAATGGCGACTCCACCCCCAGACGGTCCAGCTAATTTGGAAGAAGTTCGGTTGTGCGTAGATAGATCTGTTTGCGTCGCCGGACGATACCCACTGTCGCCTATTTTATTCACTAACGAGGGCAGCCTCGGCGTGGATGCGTTGGCACACAGCTGGCCGCGGGGGGTGCGTAAATACGCATTCCTTCCAGTGAGCTTTATTGCGCAGACACTGTGCAAAGTCAGGCAGGACGAGGAGAGCCTTTTATTAATCGTCCGTACTGGACGACCAAGAATTGGTTTTCATAGTTAATGCTCCTCGCGACAGCCCTCCCTGGCGGATTTCCCTGAGGAAGGACTTTCTTTCTTAGGAAGGGGCACATTTGGCACTCGCGCCCCGATCTGTCCATGTATGGTCGTTGAGCGCGCGCAAGGTTTAGGTGATTTATCGCAAGCGGTATCTAACACCATCGACGCGGTTCGAGCACCGTCCACAGGACGGGCTTACGCGCTTAATGAAACCTTTTCGTCACCCGGTGCTCTTCGCAACGCGAGGACCCAGAGAATGCCCTTTAACATTATGCTTTTATATCTTTAACATGGGTTAGATGGTAGGCTGTCCCTCCGCCATTAAAGTTGATATCGCCGCTATTTCTGCTCATCACTCACTTATCTACGGCAGATCAGTTGGCCAGCATGATTTAATTATTACATTTTAAAGAGGCGCTCGCAGGCTAAACCCCTCGCGCCCTCCCTCTTTTTTCCTGAGACCTGTCCATGGTGCTGAAGCCTTCAGGTCTCCGATTTAGCCTTTGCAGTTTGCGAGTCTGAAGTTTTTATCAATGAAAACTCTGACCCTGCTAGCATTGACCTTCATGAAGAGAGTAGGAGATTTACATGCATTCTCTGTTGACGATTCGTGCCTTTAGTTTGGTCCTGCTGTCTCACTGAAGACCCAGACCAGGCTACGTGCCCAAAGTTCCCACCACTCCCTTCAGAGATAAGGTGGTGAGCTTGCAAGCGTTGCCTTTGGAGCAGGCAAACCCAACCGAGGCTTTGTTGTGCCCCGTACGCGCACTGCGATTCTACGTGGTCCACACGCAAAGCTTCAGGACATCAGACCAGCTCTTTGTTTGTTATGGTGGCCAGCAGAAAGGGAAAGCTGTCACTAAGCAGAGGATGTCTCATTGGATAGTTCATACTATCGCCCTAGCTTACAATTTGCAGGGCATTCCTTGCCCTTTAATTTGAGAGCGCATTCCACTCGGAGTGTTGCCTCATCTTGGGCTTTAGCTCGTGGTTCCTCGCTAACAGACATCTGTAGAGCTGCTGGTTGGGCGACACCTAATACGTTCATTAGATTTTACAATGTTCGTATCGAGCCTGTATCCTCTCGTGTTCTTTCCTCACCAGGGAGGGCACGGAGAGCAGACTCGCAAGTCGGCTTGCAGCCTCCGACTGAGGCTCCAAATTGAGTTTTCAGTATGGAAGGCTAACAGAGCAAAAATGCGTAATGGTTTGATTTGCTCCCTCCACTGCCTTGACAGCCTTTGTTGCGGAGCATTGGCTGTCAGCCTTTCACTAGTTGTATTCTTACGAACCTACGTGTTTGGCCAGGGCCCCACATTGCGTCCCAACGGGTTCCTTTGTGAGTATTATTCCGTGGGGTTAATCCTACTAGCCCACGTTTCCCTTAGCAGAGCACTGCTTTGCTTACACAGCCACGGCTGTCATTAGACCTCAACTACGGTTGACTTTCGCCCACCAATAGCCCTTAACGGGGCGGTGGCTTCCGCAGCGTCCCTATACCGCTCAGATAGGGCGCTTCCCAGTCGCTGGCACTACTGTGGGTTAAGGAACATCTAGTGCCCGGCCTTCTGCCTTAAAACCTAATTCTCCTTATCCTTAAGTGGAACCGGAGGGCTTTACGCAGACACTGGAAGAGGTCAGCCCCTAGTGGCGTTTTGGTAGGGATTCCCAATTCGTCGGTCACGACGTGACGTCGTAGTGACCGACTGAAAGGGAACGTCTCGGTTACGGATGTAACCCTCGTTCCCTGAAGGAGGGAACGGAGACGTCACGTCCCGTCGCCACAGGTGCTGCCACCTGCTGTTTAGGCCGGTCACCTTCCGGCTTTCTCAGCGAACAGAAGCTGATTTCCTTATTTGCACGTGCGCCTTATATACGCACCTGGCGTGGCGGCGCCAGCATTATGCAAATATCTCAATGCCAAGTTCATTGGCGTTTTTTGTAGTATTCGAAGCAGATTGGTCTCTCTAAGCGAGTTCCCAATTCGTCGGTCACGACGTGACGTCTCCGTTCCCTCCTTCAGGGAACGAGGGTTACATCCGTAACCGAGACGTTCACTTGGTTTTGAAGTGCTCGAAACACATAAATTTGGCGCCACCTACTGGTGAAAACGTAAAAGCAACAAAATCTGAGTCCTAACATTTTACAGTTTTTACAAAATAACTGAGTAGGTTTTCCTAAAAATATGATATGTTTTTGAGAGTAATAAAATATTTAGCCATTAAGTAAAAATGGAATCTGTGTTTTTGTATTATTTGCCCTTTTAATTATGCACATGTTTGTTATTAAATCTGTCTATAAACAAAAAAATAGGCAAAATGGTAGTGTTATCAGTCTGAAGGATGAATGTTTAATGAATTTGCATAATAAAACTGACCCGAGTTCACCTAACCTAGACACTGATTACTTGTGATCAACTCCACCTAGTCATGAACCATCGGATTTTCAAAACAGTTATGACGTAATGAGGACTCGTTTGCTAAAGTCACATGACTTGGCCAGTATTGGTTAAAAACTAGAAAAGTGACCGATTCAATATTGTGATGATTTTTTTTTGTTGTTTTTGTAATACCACTGATGCATAATATTTCCTCTGCATATGTTTTTATTGTATTTATATTTTCTCCTCCCTTATTTTATTTGTGAAACTTTACATGGATAATTTATGTGATTTCATTCTTGTAGAGGTTCTAACTGTTCATTCTGTTTTGTCTTTTTAATGTTTGATGCATTAATAAAAATATCGAAACACCCATAACATGCTATAATAAATTATCTATATGGTATTTTGATTTTAAACTAGCACTTAACTTACGTACTCTGGGGACACCAACAATTTATTTTACATCTTTTAAACGTCTTGTGAAATGTCCCCTTTAAAATAATTAAATGCTGAAATGCCATCCAAACACACAAGGAGCTGCATAAATGAGTGGAGGCTTGAAACCGGAAACAGTATTCCTGTCGTCACTTAACAAGCAAATATTTTTCATATTTTTAGTACCTGTCATTCAGATATGTGTATTTATGTGACTTTCCTGACTTTTATTGTGTAGGATACATATAAGGTTACTTTTTTGTCCACTAGATGGCAAAGTGTGACCACATATAATTACAGTAATGAAGCACACATGTGTTTTGGTGAATAATAATGATTATGTGCATGTATGCTGAGCTTGTGTCTATAAGGTATGGACTTTAAATATATGTGTGCGTTAAATACATAGCACTCCTGTAACCTAGTCGAAATACCTTGTTTTAACACCTGAGTGGCTAGAGAATCAAACACAATTGGAGAGATTGATCTAAATGCTAAAAATAGATGGGATGGGGTGTTTGTGAATCATACTTTGTATCACAAAATTAATTTGGTGCTTACTGTTATGTTATATCAGAACAATATTGCACACCTGGGAATAGCTCTTAGCCAATCAGATTCGAGAACTGGAAAGAAAGAACTGTTGTATAATCTAACATATAACTGTTTTCTGCTTAATATTAACAAGTCTTTGTAACAGGTACTGTAGCAACGGCACCGTGGAGAACAGATTGCTGTAAAACAGGAGAAAAACGAGGAGACAGTATTCAGGTTTGAGCTCTCTGCAGTAATTTTTTTTCTGAATTTCCTTCAGCAAACACCTCTATTTTCAAGAGTCATTTAATGTTTCACATATTACATATTCAGTGTCTTTTTAACATTACAATGAATTTTCAGTTTCCATGTCAATACAAATTCCATAATAAAATAAACCTCTTCGCATCAAATGCATGTTCACTTACTCTTCGTGCTTGTATTTTACTCTATGTGAAATGCAAAGACAATGGTAATATTCACCAGGTATTTTTAAAGATACTTGGAATCTTCCATTAACAGTGTTTTTATCAGTATCATGTTAATATAGTACTGCAAAATCATGCTCAAAACTAATAAAGTGATTAAAGGGTAGCTTTAAACTTCATTTTTAAACTGTAAACGTTTTTGTATAGACTTATTAAAACAAAAACATTTCCAACCGATGGTGGAGAACTAACATACAGTGAGTTAACCATATCTGTTAACATTACAAGCTCAAAAAACATCTTCATATGCATTATGTACATGAGAAAGTGTGTGTTTTGAACTGACTCGTTTCAAACTCATTATAAACAAAATCTGAAGTGTTCTTGTCTTTCTCTTGTCCCCAGACTCAGGGTGTACTACATATACTGGGTTATCCGCGAACTGTTCTTTAACCATGTAGATGGACTTTTCCCAGTATGACCGTAGTTTTCCTTGTCCACCCCGCTCACTGAGGTTCCTGACTAAGACCCTATCGCCAGGCTGTAGTACCACTCCTCTTGCTTCCTTGTCGTAAAGCACTTTGCCTTTTGCACTGGCCTGTCTGCTGTTCTCATTGGCTATTCAATAAGCTTCAGACATCTGCTTTCCCACTCCTTTGCATATCCTTTTGGAGAGTCAGGGTCTGTACTTTTAACCAACCCAAATAGTAAATCAATGGGAAGACGAGGATGAGGGCCATAAAGAAGAAAGAAAGGTGAGAATCCTGTCAACTCGAATCGAGTACAATTGTACGCATGTACAACTTGTGGGATTTGATCTTTCCATCGTTCCTTTTCTTTCTTCAACAATGTTCTTAACATCTGGAGTATCGTCCGATTAAACCTTTCCCCAGGGTTTCCCTGTCTGTGGTGTCCTACTGGTCAACGACCGCACTGCATCCAGGTCTTTGGGATCTATCCTCACTCCCTGAGCTGTCACAAGACGACCCAAATATCCTACTTCCAGTCGAAATAACTCACATTTTTCAGGTCTTAGTTTTACCCTGTCTCTGAAGAGCTTGGAGTACTTTGCGGACACCTTCCACATGCTCATCAAAGGTTTTTGCATCTTCGTCAAGATACGGGAGACAGCAATCATCTCTCAAGACACCCAACATCTCCTCCATACTCCGCTGGGAGGCGGCAGGGGCATTAGAGAGGCCAAATGGGATACAAATTCATTCATACAGCCCCCAGGGGGTAATGAAGGCAGTGAGGTGCTGGGAGTCTTTGGCAATAAACCCTGATGAAAGGCCTTTCCTTGGTCAATGATACTGAACCAGGAATAGCCCCTGAGGGTATCAGTTAGATCTTGTATCCTAGGAAATGGATGTCGATCAGGGATGGTCTTCTGATTCAAGAGACAATAATCTGTACAGAGGCGGAGTGTACCATCTTTTTTCAGACTCATTCCAGCGTCCGAAAAAATAGTATACCCCTATTTGGTATAATACAGTAGGTATGATGACAACATTTTTCAAACACCCCTCAGCTTAAAATTTATCACATGACTAGACAGAGCAGTCAATTCCCTTTACAAAGAGACTTGGATTGTAAAAATCTGTGAGGTTTGAGAAATTTATGATATTTTTAATATTTGAAATCAGAGGAATAAGTTATATATGGATGTCAATGGAAGATTTGTGATTGAAAATGCTGCTTATTCACATGTTTTTGTTTGTAACTTTCTCATTTTATTAGATTTTTTTAATGAATTTTTTACAGAAAGTAGAATTTTATTAGTTCTTTCAATGAATCAAATCATGAACATTTACTGTTTTAGTTGGAATGGGCCATTTAGTTGGAACTGGTTTGTCATATTAAGACTCAGATCCATGGATTTTAGAACTATGCCTGCAGTTCTGATGTTCTGACAGGACTTTTGCTATAGTCTATTACCAGAAATGTGACTACCAAATTTCCGCTATTTATTTAACTGCCTTCTCCACCATAGATTTCAATGAAATTTTATCAGTACCAAGATAAAAAATATATATTTTGTCATACCTACCTTTCATTAGTGCCCACAGTTTAGAGGAAGCACACCGGTTGAAAGTGACACAAATGTTCAAACAGTTCCTGTGAACTAAAAACACCTCCAGGTTGAAAGCTCAAAATATCAAATGATTCCGATGGTCAGACTTGACGTATTTATTGTGGTATTTAGTAAAACATACTACAACCATGCGGCGAGTAGTAGATATTGCATGACACACATTGTTAAACTACCGCGCAGGCTAAAACAGATTTTTCAACTCAGAAGTTTGATGTCAGCATTGCTAAAAACAATGTGTTTGCATGGTTAATGGTAAAAACACATTATTTTCCACATAGCGTACATTTCTGTAGCTACAGATTTCCTGCCTTCCTCAAACACATTGTTTTTGTATAAAACGTATTGATTTGAAAAGCTCTGTGTCCCTGATTGGCCAGCTAATCTGTACATTGTGATTGGCGTGAATACGTCTGATGGAAATGTGACGCTCCTTACCATGTTTGAAAGATTTGGTTGCTAACAGGAGCAGGCTTGGTACTAGGCATGCTGGACTGGGGAGGTCAGTCGAGATTTTTGGGTGTGCAGCCAATTCTTGACTAAAATGATTCATACACTAAAATGATGGATGTTTCAATCCAATTTTATTTTGCATCTGTATTATAATAAAGGGCCATCCATATGTCCTCTTGCACATGCAAATTTAAGATGTAAATGCACCACAAATGCGGATAGATAGATGCGCGCCGTCCGCATGAGGTCATTTTCGTTATCAGGAGGGTCCGCGGCCGGCCGCGCGGACCATCCGTGTGCAGTCCAAAATTTGAGATCGCGCGGATAGTCCGCGTACAGCGCATGCGCGTGAAAATATTTAGACAGGACACTCCACTATTAACAATTATACAAAGGAAATAGACAGCATTTGCACACACACTATTGGTTTTCTTCTTTAACTTTTACTTCTTCCAAGAACAGAAAGCTCTGGAGCATGTTTGTTACCATAATCTTTGATTCCGGTTCTTTGTTGTTTGCTAAACTGTGTTTGCAATGGTGGATCGGTTACTTTTCTTCACCTATCCTAATGTTTTAATGTACTGTAAATGTCACCAAATCAGTGCTGCCCTGACGGCCTGGTAGAGTAATAATTTGAATAAGAAATCATTTGTATTGCGTGTAGTGTCGAACACGGCCATCCACGTGTAGCCGTGGGGAGTATACTTGAAAAGCTGCGCGGACGCGTGCGCACGCGCGAGTCGGATGCGGAAAAAATGTATATCCCGGCCTTTACGGTGCATTCACACGGGTGTAAGCATTAACACTTAACAGAAGCCTTGTCTGAAGCGTGGCCAACAGCCAATCACAGTGGCCGCAGCACATGCTCCGATCTTCCATAAACGTAATTGGCTGGCTCTGCCTAGGTCATTTGCATAAGGCGATCTGATTAGCTGACGCACACGTTGCCGCTTGAAAAGTTAAGAAATGTTCAACTTCTGCCGCGAGCAACAGTACTGACGCGGTGCCGACGGATCCACAATTCAGTTCGGCAACACATGACGTCACCCATTAAAAGTGAATGGGAAGCGTTAACGCTTACGCCCCGTGTGAATGCGCCGTTAGAAAGGATAAGGGGCTATTTTGGGGATGTTTTACTATAAAAAAGTTTTATTTTATATGTGTTGTGTTATTACGTTTATGTAATACTAAATTGCATTGTTTCTGATATTTTAAAAATGCGTTTTTTTTAAGTTACTGTCAAAAAGAATAGTAGTACTTTTTAGGTGAGTTAAATACTGCTGAAGAGACCACTTACCTTTGAGTAAGATATTATTGGTCGGGAGCCGGAATAAATAGCGTTTACCAACAGGCAATGTTTTTGGCTTAAAGACATTCTGTTTTTCTAAGGTTGGCTGGAGATTTTTGGGGAGGCAGAGGGAACCCCCCCCAGACCCAGCCCTGAACAGGAGTTAACTAATGGCGCTTTTCCATTGCATAGTACCCCACGGTTTAGTTTAGTTTGGGTCGGGTCAGCTCACCTCACTTTGGCGTGGTTAGCTTTTCCATTGAGTTTAGTATCACTTCGCAGTGGGAGGAATTATAGGCGTGTCGTTATATTTGCGCTGCATACGGCTGTGACATCATACAAGAGAGAGCGTCCTTGTACATTCCCATACATTTATTTATTTATCAGTCCGCCACAAAATTAAAATTGGCCACCACAAATAGATGTTTACTTTGCACATCGCGTTTTTAACTACCTATGTCTCACATGACAGTTTCTGTTCAAACACCGGTGGCGTCAGTCGACGGCTCCGCTGAGCCTCAATGAAGTTGCATTAAAGCATAAATAATACTGACGTGCACGTCGCGAATGTGCCGCCACAAAATTAAAATTGGCCACCACAAATAGAAGTTTACTTTGCACATCGCGTTTATAACTACCTCTGTCTCACATAACAGTTTCTGTTCAAACACCCGTGGCGTCTGTCGACGGCGCTCCGCTGAGCCTCAATGAAGTTGCATTAAAGCATAAATAATACTGACGTGCACGTCGCGAATGTGCCGCCACAAACTGCAAGTCTGGAAAAAACTTTTATGTGTTCCTGATTCACAACCTGTGGATGTTTTTAATCGCTAAAAGGGTGTTTGGAAACTTAAAACAGAGCACAGATGACAACATGTTTGCTCGAGACAGCGCAAGCTAGCAGCAAGCTTAAGCTAAAGCTAATATTTTATATAATAGGATGACGGCGCCGATGACGATTCTCTCAGACCAATCAGTGAACTACAGTGTTTACGCGTCACGTTTGGTATCAGCTCGGGTCGCTTGGAACCCCAACCGAGGTGGTACGAAAAAAAGTATCGGGTACTACGAAGTGATCCCAATGGAAAAGCTCCCAAAAGTAAGCTGACCCGACCCAAACTAAACCAAACCGTGGGGTACTATGCAATGGAAAAGCGCCATTACAGGCTGTGAGTTCAAGTGGGAGGAATTATGATAATGTTGGTTTTCTCTACATCAACAAGCCCAAAAAGTAAACTGTTGCCTACAATCCGTGTTGTTTGATTTCCAAGAAAAGAGATTTACATGGAGATGCTAACTCACGTCATCGTTTACTTTGGGGTTTGTACCTTTTGCATATTGTTAACATGTACTAACACACACTTACACACCAAAGGAAATATAAAATTGTGAATCTGACCATATGTTGCTCTTTAAGTACAAACACACACACAACTGTGAGTATATATAATAGCATAAGCATTTATAATGTGTAATATTTCTCAGATTAAGCATTCAATAACTTCAATCCATTTTATGCATCATCACTACTTGGATTACACACACTGGCATGAATCAAACTTAGCTTTGGTTAAAGGCGGAGTCCACGTTGTTTGAAAAATGCTTTGGAAAAGGAGATGGGCCGACTACCAAAACACACTTATAGCCAATCAGCAGTAAGGAGCGTGTCTACTAACCGACATCCTTGCCGGGTTGCGTATGTGTGGGGCGGGTCTATCAACATAAGGTCCAAATTCTATTGGGGTAGGGGCGTGTTTGTTTAGGTGATTTCAAATATCAACATTGGCTTTCAAACATCATGGACTCCGCCTTTAAATAAAAGTACAGTTAACAACCGTAAACAAAATAATTGCATTGTTATCATCAATATACAGAAAATTCATATTCAGTTCAAATATTACACAAGCACTTCTTTCACATATTTGTAGACACTGTTTTACTAATTTACCATATTACCATTTTGAACAAATAGCTACCTAGACTTGTTATTTTCATTGGTCATGTTTTCCCATGTGATGATCTTAAATCCTTTGAAAAAAGACAAAAAAACCACTTTAGATGTTAATGATAAACTAGTAGAAAAACAATGTTACAAGAATATCAGTATTGAATTACAGTATATAATCGTATATTCAGCAAACATTGAATATCCACAATAAGTCTTTGACACTTACCCTCCTCTCTAATAGCACACAAAGTTAAGTTCCTCCATACAGTTTCTGTTCTCCCAGCTCTCATTTTCTAGGTTTAGAGATCCACAGTAAGTGTAATTGGCAGGACAGGCTGGCAGCTGGAGAGTAAGGTTTCCCATATTCTCACCACTTAACCAGAACCATGAGCCTGCCTGGAATCGTAGACCTGTCCACACAGTTAATGTATTATCAACGGTTTGTTTGGCTTGGATGAGATGTAAATCTGTTGGCAGACTGGCCAGAACAGTGTGATGAGTCCTGCAGTATTGTAACGCGTCCTCCCAGCTCTTATTCTCTTTAACCACAATCAGTTCAGTGTCCCACTTGTAGCAGAAATACGGGCATCTATAAATACAACTGTAGTCCTCCAACCCAACATTAAGAACTCCAGCACAGTTGTCTGGACTTGTATAGTCTGGTTGATGATAGTTCCATTTTATGAAACCATTGCTTCCATCACTCCACTGCCAGTTATATTCAGAGATCATTTTCAGACCAATCCAGACAATAGCAGTTTGACTAACACCTCCGCTTGCGGTTAATAACTCCGTAAAATCCTCCTGGCTGTCAAGACTGGACAGGTCTACATAGGAGCTTCTGCAGTGACTTTGAGCTTCTCTCCATGTCGTGTGATTACTAAAATAAAAATGTTTTCTTTTCAGAGCTGTTGTCAACTCACAATGAGCTGACAGGAGAAGAGCAAACACAACAATCTTCATCTCTTCTGTGAAGGGCGAGTCAGTCAAGACTCTCCTAAGACAAACTTTATATGTTAACACCAACTTTACATTTGTTAGTCAATCTATGCAAATGATCTCCTAAGAAAATTAATGGAAAAACACAATGCAGTGAGTTTAGAAATAAAGTTTTATGAAATAAAATTTTAAATAAAGCCAGCAGTCATTTTCATCAGTTTTTAGATACTTTAACTCAGCAAGTTTTATAATCAAGTTTGTTTGTGTTGTGAAGTTTATTTATTTAATGTATATAGTTAATATTATTACCCTATATATTTTTAAATGTAAATAGTCTTGCTGAGAATATAGATGTTTACCTGCCATATTTAAGGAATAATGTATAGGCAGCCGGTTTTTATCACAGAAAAAAGCCCAGAGAGTGTGATCATTATCCCGTACATATGAGCCAGTGAAAGTTAACCCGCTTATTACACAACTAATTAAAGAACATTAAATACTAATTTGAATATTTTTTTGGCCATTTTTAATACAGACCTTTCACGAGAAATACCCATTTAATTTTGATTTTTAATTTTATTTTAATTTTAAATGTCACAAACACACTATTTGGTTTAATCATTTGTAAATATAATGTCATATATGTTATTCAAATACATATTTATATCATTTTTTGTGTAATATTGAACTGTACCTGTCAAAATGATTTGCAGCATCCGGGTTACCGTGTGTTATTAGTTTCGGAATAACAGACCTTGGAATGTCACAAATAAGAATCAAGCATTTTAGAGTGCGGTGTAATAAAGAAAATCATTAGATGGATTAGATGTTAATCTCTTATCTGTGATCAAGCTGCCAAATGTGATTGACCTTCTATTTAAGGATGAGTTTTGAGAAAACTATGGTGTTAAAAGCTAAACTGTACCTTTGGTCTGAAAGGAAGAAGATAAAAAGATTCCTAAATGTAGGAAGAATACAATTGAAAAGATGATTCACAGAGCAGTAAGTAGTCAAATTAATTTGAAGATAACAAATACAATTTTTTGAGATTAAATGTCATTTTTTTATTTATTACAGATAAATATTCTGATTCAGTTAACTTGTCGTTACTGTTGTAATTTTATATAGCATATAATGGAACGGATATTATTTAGCTTTTAATAAAAGTAGTGCTTTCTAGTTAAACTAGATGTTTTTTGTTTTTCCCATCTAATCTTCTCCTCAGGTGCTTCTAAATACAAATCAAATTATGTAAATATAGTAAAAAAAAAAAACATGCAAACTTTGAAAATGTAAATGGGACACACAGCAATCTTTTCGTATCTAGGGCATTCTTTTCCTTTAAACATAACTTTTATATATATATATATATATATATATATATATATATATATATATATATATATATATATATATATATATATATATATATATATATTTATACAGGTAGGCATATAATTAGAATATCACTCAGCAGCAGTCCAGTCCTTTTTGTCCTTAGCCCAGGCGTAAAATGACACAAGGAATACAACAGCTGAAACCGAGGTCTTGCATACGTCTGTGCGTAGTGGTTCTTGAAGCACTCTTTGTGAATCTCCCCCACATTTTTGAATGGGTTTTGTTTCACAATCCTCTCCAGGGTGAGGTAATCTCTATTGCTTGTACATTTTTTTCTACCACATCTTTTCCTTCCCTTCGCCTCTCTATTAATGTGCTTCGACACAGAGCTCTGTGAATAGTCAGCCTCTTTTGCATTTTTGTTTATGATAAGACTATAAAGGAGCGCGTGACACGGCATTCTATGTGGGTGAATGATCTCCGCTTCAGATTGGATATTTGACAAGCTCCCTGATCTCTGCTTTAATCCAGTTTTCAGACATTTCTCATCGTGATTGTTTATATGCATTTAAAACCCCCGTTTTGAGGAGCTGAACAATATATCATGTTGGGATGACAAGCGGGCATTTTTTTATAAGCTCAAATTAGCATGTGACGCAATATTCTTTTATGCTGCTGAATGTTCTCCGCTTCAGCATGGTAAGTGACGAACTAACTTACCTGATATTTACGTCAGTCCAGTTTGCTGACATTTCTCGTCGTGTATGTTGATCTGCATGTAAATCCCTCATTTTAAAGAGTTGAACCAACTTCATGTTGCCATGACATGCATGTCCTCGCTACGGCACGCGCAGCATTGTTTATGCGTCTCATTTATCATTTCCTCATAACTGCTTCAGTCTAATTTGCAACATTTCTATATTGCTCACTCCTGTAACCTAATGGGTAGTCGAAATACCCGGTTTGGGTTAAATATTAGATAGCAATCCTCTGCTTGCACATTAAGCTGTGGTGTCTCTGGTGTGAAAATACGTTTTCATGTCACAGAGCGCTTCCATGACCTCTTTTCTCATGTTTTAGCTTTCTTGGAAACAATTTACGCAACGCATGTAACCACCAATAGCCAATCAGCAAATGACCGGCGCATAATTACATTCCAATTCAATTAGAATTAAATTACATTTATTACATGATGTCTTACAGAGGGCAGGGTTATATATAGCGGACACATTGTTGTATTAATTGTAGCACAAGACCAAAGTGGCCGATCCTCTGTCTAGGTATTTTACTATGTCTATGGCATTTGCCACCAACATTGACACCGGTGAAGCAGCCTACCCTGTTGCCATCGGAATGTCTGTTCCCCATTATGCAATCATATACTACTTCTCACTTTGCATACACCCAGCTGTTTTTATGTTTATTTTTTTTATTTTAATTGTTTTGAGCTGTATACATTTGTACAAACGCTGTACGTATGCTATACCAGAAAAAACACACCCGGCTGTTCTTAGGTGCCTGCTCATGCGCTGTCAGATTAGGTAAAGTACTGTAAGTCAGATATGACCTATATCATTCACTTGATATTCACAACTTGGATGAAAAACTCTTCTACATTCTTAGAAAGGATTTACACATCTTTGTGCATTTAGCTTTTAACACATTATGTGTCATTTTTTGTTGATTTTGTGTTAATATTGTTTCAATAATAACACAGAGATGGGTGGATTCTGGGACAACGCATTTAGTGTGTTGTCCCAGAATCAACACTAATGTGTTGTTTTTAACACATTCGTTCTAAAACTGTATTGTTAAGATTTTTATCAAAAAACAATACTGGTAGACGATTGTTTGTGATTAATATTATGGTGCTTTATTGATTGAACGTTTTATTGAAAAAAAAGTAAAGGCAAATAAAACATAATAGCAAAGATAAAATCAAATCAGATGGATTTCTAGCATTGAGAGAACCTGCGAGTCAATTGTCTTTTGTTCTTAAACTGTTCATAAACACCGTCTGCTTCTCTTTTGATGTCACGCGTCATGATGTTTTTGTCTCGGCTGTAACCTGTGCCTTCTGTCAGCTCTCTGCCTTGCCCTTTTTCATTCTGTCTCTCTGTAGTCTGTAAAAATATACATTTTCTACAATATTTTATTTGGCCATTTTGTGTTTTTTTATCTAATATATAACAGTTTTCTGCACAATATTAACAAGCCTTCATAATATGCCTACACTGATAAAAGTGAACGCTGCTCTACTTACTCTAGTTGTTTTTTATAAGCTTCAATTTTCTCACTTTAGGTGAAAAATTCCTTCAATTGGTAACATATTTAAACATTAAAAATACATGAAAATATTAAAAAAGTAACTTGTGATAGATATATTGCAATGATTTTTTTTAATCAGCATTGGCCGATAAATCTTTTCAATCACCCAGTAATTTTCTTTTATTACTTACATTTTTGTTTGTAATGAAAGACACTCAGTGTCACTTAATGTAAAGCCAAAGTCTGACAGACAGTAAAATGAGCAATCATTATTCACGTTTTACCATGACATTATGTAGTTTCACACACAACACCACACTAGTTTAACACACTTATTCAAACAGTACAGTGAGATGTCAGATCCATATTAATTATGTGTTATGAGACGTTTTGAGAATGTACTTGACACACGTCACTTTGGGTTTAGGCCACTGGGAGTTTGTGAAAACTTAGTTAATAACCATGAGTTAGTGTTTTAGCCATTTAGAAAAGCTGTAAAAGTATTGAAAACATTTTTAAACTAAATAGGTTTTGTTAAATACAATGCTAAATGTCATTAACTTATCATGCTATTTTTAAAGGTAAATAACGCCCCAGATACAAAAACATGGTGTGTCGTTTACCCATTTACATGATGCATTATTTTGCTCTCAAATTTGGCAAAGTTTGCATATTGCCTTATGAGTTCTTGTAATACATTTCCATAATTTGTTTATTTTGTATTTAGAGGCACCTGACAACAACATTAGATGGGGACAACAAAAAACATTCATAAAATTACATAGAAGGAAATGACTGCAACGATTTAAGAAGATATGTTACTAACCCACATTATTCTATAAACCTACACAAATAGTGGATTATTCACTTTAGTCTTAACTAGGGCTGTCGAAATATCGCATTCATTTCAATGAATTAATCTGGGGAAAAAAATATTTTTCCACATTAATCCATTCCATATTGACCACACGGAGCCGTCCACCATTCGACTGTAAAATGAAGGAGGGCGTCGAGAATGCGCTGGCACTGCCTGGATCATTAAATGGAACATTTACTTATAAAAAACGGCCTAATGGAAGTGTTGATAAAAATAAAGTCGTCTGCAATGTCTGAAGCAAGGAATTGGCATATCACAGGAGTTTGTCCACTCTAAAGTACCACATCTCTGTTGACATGACTTGTAAATCTGAGTTGATTTAACAAAAAAAATAAACTTTTGGTGTCTGTTGCCTGAGTTTGTCCACTCTAAAGTACAACATCAATGCAAACCATCCAGGAGTGAATGTTAATCCAGAGGTACGACCTGAGCAGACAGAAGCACAAGCTGACAATGTTGACTACATCTGAGTGGGACAAACTTTTAGAGGCTGGAAACCTTCCTTGAACCACGCAGGTAAACGCTTACACACACACGCACGCACACACACACACACACACACACACACACACACACACACACACACACACACACACACTTTTTTATTATTATTGTGAAGAAATGTACTGTATTTTTTAAATTGTTAAAGTAGGCTACTACTATGACACTGATATAATAAATGTACACATTCTGGTTTCCATGTTTTGTGGGGACATTCCATAGACGTAAAGGTTTTTATACACTGTAAAAAATACTTTGCTGCCTTAAAATTTTTTGTTGAATCAACTCGGATTTACAAGTCATTTCAACTTACTATTATTTATCTTGACTAGAGATGAGTTGTTATAACTACAGGTGAGATGTTATAACTTATAAAATTAAGTTGCCTTTTCTCAACTATATTTTACAAGATGTGACAACTTATCTCTGTTGACATGACTTGTAAATCTGAGTTGATTTAACAAAAAAAAATAACTTTTGGTCTCTGTTGCCTGAGTTTATTTATTGCACAGACAAGAGAAATAGTGTTCACATTGAAGGAAGTGTTCATTTATTTATTGTGTAATTTTTTCTGTTTATTTTCTTCAGATTTTGAATACCAGAATGCTTTGCATGAGCGGGTTATTTTAAAGAAAAAACAACAGTCTTCATTTTTGAACATGCGAACTGGTACTCAGGTGCTTCGAAATACCCAAATTATGCAAAACTATTACACGAAACTCATTAGGACAACAGACATGCAAACTTTGACAATCTTGAGAAAAAATCATGCATTATGCAAATAATTTAAGATGATAGGAAAGACTTAGGGGCCAGTCACACCAAAAGCGCTTTAAACGCTTGCAAACGCAAGGCGCGCAAACTGCCTTTTAAAAAAAAAGAGCAGTGTGACGCGGCTTTTCATATTGCTAAGCAACCACCGAGTCAGCTGTCTTGTCAATCAAATATTGAAGCGTGAGCGCTCTTTTGCTGTTAACTGTCACATTAGCAGAAACTTTAAAAAGAGGACGCTTGCTCTGACCTTGTTTGAGGGTGAGCGGTGCACAAACACGGAGAGTGAGCGTGTGGAGTCCGGTTCTTCAAAGCAACTGTAAACTTCCCTCACCACAACGTAAGGCCCGCCTCTCCCCTCATTCGATTGGACAATGGAAAGACAAGAATGACGTGGGGCGCTTCTCCGCTCTCAGCGCTCCTTCAAAAACGCGTGCGCGGCAGGCGCCAAAAAACCGCAAGGCGCTCGGCGCGCATAAACAGCGCGCAAACGCGTCCTGCCCATAGAATATCATTCAAAAAAGGCGCCTGAAACTGCCATAAACGCTTTTGGTGTGACTGGCCCCTTATAATTTCTTTTTAAATAGGCTTTTACACTGATATACTAGTGATAGTCATTCACATTATTCACATTAATATCTGGTCTCAAACTGGCAGCTTATTATTTAAATATTCTTTTATTATTAGAGTAAAATAGACCGAAATTTCATTTCAAAGCAATTTTTGACATTTTGTTCACAACTGGCAGAGTTTTAGCTGTTATGATCCTGCCAATCTGTCATAGTTATTCATAGTTGTTCATGGTCATGTGGCAGGATCTTGGCGGTACCCATGTTTTGTATGGCAGCACATTTGCCTTTTGTTTGGGTAGTGTGCTGCTGTGTCTTGTCTCTCTCCCCGCCCCCTTGTCGTCTTGTTAATTATTCATTTTTGTTAACTCCCCTCACCTGACCCTCCCTCATTGTCTCGTTTCCTATTTAAGGCCCCAGTGTGTTTTGTCCTGTGCTGAATCATTTTTGTATGTTTGGTTTGTCTTCACGGCCATTGTATTTGAGAGTTTTCATAACAAGTCTAGTCTTGTAAGTCTAGTTCAGTGTATTGTCTTGTTAGCTATCTGGTAATTGTTTCCTGTTTATGTCTTGTCTTTTGCCCCTACATGGGCGGTTTTTGTTATTAATAAACCTCCTTTTAAGTTCACCAGTTACCTTGCATTTGGGTCCCATTCCTTGAGAGTCATGACATTAGCTTGATGAGAATTGGGGTCTAAAAATGACATGTATGTAATCTCACAATTACATGTTTTTAAAATCAATTTTACATGGTGTGCAGCATAAAACAGATACAAGTGCATAGAGAAGCTTTCATGGACATGGTGTTCACAGTATTAAAGGTATTGCAGAGGATTTTCTTTTTCCGGGTGGATCATCAAGACTATTGGTCCTCCTAGTTGTCAATCAGGAGTGTTGCGCAATTGCATTTTTTTAAAAGTGGAGAAGGCGGTTCTTTTCTGAAATTAGAGAAAATCCTCCGCTATACCTTTAATGCTGATATGAACTTTCTTTCCTCTCTCTGTAGCTTTACTCCTCCTCCTTTGTAGAGTACAGCACACATAAGCCACATTATTATAAAGTGTTTCAAAAAATAATATGAAGAAATTACACATTCACATATTTGCTCAAGCTATGTTTATTTTTTTATCAGGAAGTCAAAGATCAAGGGGTTCTTTCATAAGGCATAGAAAATGAACTGTTTTTATCCTGTTCATTTTCTAAAAAGTGTCACCTGATTATAATTTATGAATTTATCTTATCTTACATTGTGATTATTATAATTGTACATTATTAATAAAAAAATCTAAAATAAAAACAAATAAAACTTAACTGCACAGTTAAAAACAATATTTCAATTTTTTTATCATCAGGAGACACACATTTGCTGCAGTTCGATCCTTTTTTGATTTCATTGTTCTCTTAAGATGTTGCTGACTTCTCATGTGTCTTTCTGTCCTACAGTCTTACATCTTCAAGCATTTTTAATCTAATACATAACTGTTTTCTAATCAATAATAAGGCCTCTCTAATATCGGTTAGTACACACACATACTGTGTTAGTATATATATAGGCTATATCACTTAGTATTATTTCTCAGTTAAAGCATTCAATATCTTCAATGAATCGTATGCATCATAACTACTTGAATTACATAGACAGGCATAAATCAAACTAAGCTTGTGTTAAAAAAGCACAATAAACTAAATTAAACAGAATAATTGCATATGTTTTTATATTCATTCAAAATATACCGAAAATTCATATTTATTGCAGATACTAATTTACTCTATACTTAAAATAAAGTCATTGGGTCACCTAGATTTAACTTCATTCGTCATGAGTTCTCTTCTATCTTCTTAAAGCCTTAAAAAGAAAAGTGATGTTACTGTGATAAACTAAGAAAACATACTGTATTCTAGGGTATTGTACAAGAATATCATTGAATAACATTATATAAACTTTGTAAGGCAAACACTGAATATTCACACAGAGTATAAAAGCATAATTTCATAAACATAAGTCTTTAATACTCACCCTCCTCTCTAATAGCACACAAAGTTACGTTCCTCCATACAGTTTCTGTTCTCCCAGCTCTCATTTTTTAGGTTTAGAGATCCACAGTAAGTGTAATTGGCAGGACAGGCTGGCAGTTGGGAACTAATGTATCCCAGATCCTCATCATTTAACCAGAACCATGAGCCTGCCAGGAACCGTAGACCTGTCCACACACTTGATGTATCAGCAGTGGTTTGTTTGGCTTGGATTAGATGTAAATCTGTTGGCAGACTGGCCAGATCAGTGTGATGAGTCCTGCAGTATTGTAACGCGTCCTCCCAGCTCTTATTCTCTTTAACCACAATCAGTTCAGTGTCCCACTTGTAGCACAAGTAATGGTTGTTTGAAGAAGTACAGTCATAATTATACACAACACCGTTTTTAAATGAACAGCAAGTATAATCGCTTCTAGCCTTTGGGTTTGATTGTTCCCAGATGATAAAACTGCTATTGCCTCCATCACTCCACTGCCAATTGTTTGCAGAGATCAGTCGAAGACCAACCCAGCTGTAACCACCGTAACCACTAGCCGTGATTATAGAGTTAATCGCTGTAATTTCCTCCTGGCGATCAAGACTGGACAGGTCAACATAGTAGGCTCTGCAGTGACTTTGAGCATCTGTCCATGTCGAGGCATTGCTAAAATAAAAGTGTTGTCTTTTCAGAGCTGTTGTCAACTCACAATGAGCTGAGAGGAGAAGAGCAAACACGACAATCTTCATCTCTTCTGTGAAGGGCGAGTCAGTCAACACTCTCCTAAAACACACTTTATATGTTAACACCTACTTTACATTTGTTAGTCAGTAATGCAAATGTAAGCTCGCTTAAAAAAATCAATGAAAAAAAATGAGCTCAGAAAAGTTTCATTTCAATTGTTAAAAACTAATTTAACTTCAGTTTGTGCATAACTCCTCAGCTTATGTTCTCTTTAAAACTTTTTATATAAAGCAAATCTCTCCAGTTCTTCAGCGACTGCACTGGCTTTCAGTAATGTATTGCATAGATTTCTAAATGTTGCTTCTCACATTTAAGGCACTTACAATCTCGCTCCATCTGATCTTTTTCATACTTCTCTAATTCTCAGTTTCTCTTGTACCACATGTACACTTAAGTAGGGAAGCTAACCTTTTAACTCATGTGGGCACTCGCTTATAAATCTCTCTCCCCCTCGATATTTGCAACAGTGACTTTAAATTCCACCTTAACACTCACCTCTTTTTCTAAGGTTTTAATGAGCGGCTTTTATTAAGTCTGTAATTTACCTGTGATGCTGATAATGTTTGTTTTATCTTACAATTGACCCGCATTGGATTCAATGCAATTCTTTAAATATCACATTATGAAAACAAGAAGGAATTAGGTATGAACAGACCAGTATTTGTCACACATTACAAACACTTAAAAAGTATGATTTTAAACAATGCATTTAACCACAATTTTGAACATGTTTGTTTTAACAAATGTTGCACAAAAACTGTTGTAACATTTAACATTTTAAATTTTAATTCAACATGTTTTTAACATATCTATGTTTAAAACATCCTAAATGAACAATTTAATATTGCTGTGAAATGAAATTAAGCTTTTCTTTTTCTAAATAGGCTCATTTTTTGTTCTTGAGGCTCATTGTACAAATTCAAGAAATCACTGTTTACATGATGTGCACACATCAAGCATGTGCTTTCTGACTTCTTGCATTTTACACAAATTATGCTTTTTTGGTGCCATGTTTTGTGGGGCACAGCTGGCATCACATGTATTCACCTCTGGATTTTCTGTGGGTCTAAATTAATCTGCTTTACATATTATTTCACATACATTGAAAATAGAAATGATAGTTCACATTTACTTTTCTGTGTCTGAGGAAGTCTTTATCAGAACTGAAAATTGTGAGGAAAAGCTCACTTTTCCCTTTCCAGGGTAGTAAAACACCAACATATACGCAATAAACGTATTTAATTTGTGTATGTACAGTTGCCTTGAAACAAACAAATATGGATCAAATTGACCCGGGAACATCAAAATCGTAACAAAATCATTATTTGTGCTAAAAAAAAACTTCAAAACACATCAGTGTATCCTAACTTTGCATGCATGTTCATGACCCTAAATGAGAAAAAGTGACAAAATGTCTCTAAGAAAACGATAATTTAAAGGATAATTCCGGTATTTAACACTTTGAGTCTCATTTCTGGTTTGTTTTGGATGAACTGCAGTGATGGACACAGAAATTTTGACAATGGGTCGTGTCTTGAGTTTTTGACTCGTTTAGAAGCGTCTCTTGACTGCTTCAGAATGGAAGTCAATGGCCATGCACAAACATGTCATTAAAACAACACTTAACGTTCATTTTCATAACTGTGCTACTCACCGAGTGGTTCGTGGTGTTCGTTGATGATGATTAAAAACAAGTTGTGTAGCGAAATACAGTTTCTGTCGTGTTTTATTTGGCATTTTGTAAAATTCCATTGACTTCTCTTGGAAGACTGTTTGCTCGCTGATATATCACTCCGCCGCCAGGAAACAGAAAAGGGTCTATTTACATGTGGTTGTAGTTTGTTCGTTCGGTTTCTCTCAGAAGAAATTTTCCCCATATTTGTAGGGCTGGACCAGAATATTCAAATATTCGTTCCGTGGGTTGACATTCGATTTTCAGTTTTGAGATTCGAATATATATATAAATATTTTACAGCGTTAATGCAGAGCTTTTGCCAAGCAGGAAGTGCGCTTCACGCTCCCGCTCTATAGGTGGCGCAGAGAGACCAACATCCATAGCCAACAGCCACCAAGCGGCACCAGTGTGGAAGAGATCGCCTTGAACGTAAAGCGCGCTTCCTGCTTTGGCATTTACGCTAATAGTGTTGTAAATAACGTTCAGTTTCTTGCAAAAACTGATTGATTTGCTTCACAAGATGTCAATATGTCACACGGAGTTATGGGGGATTACTGTTGTATTGGATATATATGCTTTAGCTCTTAAAGTGTGCGGATCTGTTGACTTGCATGACGGAGCACTGGGGTTTCTGCAAAATATTTTCTTTATTGTTCTCCTGATGAAAAAAACATATTGGATGGTGTAAGTGTTATAAACTTGATTTTGAAAGTATGCTACCGTTTTATTACAGTTTGTTGGACTACGTTCATTCATGCTTCAGACTCAAATATAGAGCGGAAGTATATACGCGGTTGTGAGGTATCTGAAAAAATAGTTCCATTAAAGCAAATAACACGGATTGAAATCATACATTGCGCCAATATATTTGTTTTTAATCATCAACGAACACCACGAACCACTCGGTGAGAAGCACAGTTTTGAAAATGAACGTTAAGTGTTGTTTTAAGGACATGTTTGTGCATGGCCATTGACTTCCATTCTGAAGCAGTCAAGAGACGCTTCTAAACGAGTCAAAAACTCAAGACACGACCCATTGTCAAAATTTCAGTGTCCATCACTGTAGTTCATCCAAAACAAACCAGAAATGAGACTCAAAGTGTTAAATACTGGAATTATCCTTTAAGTATTATTTCATATATACTAGTCAACATTTGAAGTGGATCAAACGGTTTATCAAAGTTGTCCTAAGACAAGAATAGGTATAAGGGATTGGTTTTAACTTTTATTAAAGGTTTTGATCCACTTCGAATGTTGACTGGTGTACATTTTAAATAGAAATGATAGCTCACTTTTACCATCTGTGTCTGAAAAAGTCTTTTTCAGTCGCCAAAAGAGTGAGGAGAAGCATTTTACCCCCATTTCAACAAACATTAAAAATATATATTTCATTTAGGTCTATACAGTTGCTTTGGAACAAAACAAAATGTGGGTCAAAGTGACCCACGAACCTCAAAATCGTTCACTTCAAAACATATCAGCATGTCCAAACTTTGCATACATTTTTACGGCCATAAATGAGGAAAAGTCACAAAATTTCAAGAATAAAATCATAGGTTTATCCGACAGCTTAAAAATCAAAACGGGTCAAATTGACCCGGAACATAATATAAGTGTTAAGGGGTCTTAGTGACAGCTTTTATAATATTATTATCTGAGAATAAATTAAAATGTCTGTGTGACATAAGTCCTTTCTATCACTTGAACTGTTTGCATAGGCCTAACGCATGATTTTCCTCTCAAAATGTTCATTGCGTTTCAACTGTGCTAATGAGGTTTTTAGGCTTTGTTTTGAGTTTTGCATAATATGGATATTTGGTGAATGTAAATATACGAAGCTTTCAACATTAATGTTCATTTAAATGTTGTTTTGACATGACTATACAGATTTTGACATCAATAGTGAAGTGGAATATCAAATTTCAGATTAATATATGCATTGTAAAAAGTGAACGTTGGATCAACTTAAAAAAACAAAAATTACTTCAATTGGTACATCACAAAAATGTGCTTAAAATTTCAGTTTAGTTTTACTTTAGGTAAAAAAAGTTGAAGTAATTTTTTAAGTTGATTCAACTTTTCACTTTCTACAGTGTAGAAATACAGTAACAAGGTTGATACTATAATAAATCAGATTTGTGCTGGCACCTTTCTGAGAGAAACATGAGAAACGATCAAAGGGGCCCATAAGAACAACAAATGGGAAACATTAACTGTATATTTATAAAGTTATACAAATAAAGTTATTATAAAAGACCCACACAACTGTGACTGTTCTACTAGCCTGTTTTACAATCTAACCAAGGCACTTCACCAAACAACTTTAATTTTAATCACAGTGTTTTCCACAAAATAAAGAAAAGGTAACTACTTCGGCACAGAAAACTAACGAATGAACGAATTTTGAGGTTTACAGTCATCAAAAATGAATAGGAGTAGAGGAATTTGCTTTAAATGACTTGAGCACACATGTGATTGCAGGACATTGCTAGATTCTCACACCGCTCAGGTGTGTTTTTGGGTCAGTCTTGTTACAGTCTGTTGGTTCTCAGTTGTAATTTTGATTCATTTGGATCCCCTAAAAGACAAATACAAGAGGACAGGATAATGCAGAGAAGACTAAATAAAGAAGTGATTTAACTCTGCAGCTTAAATTTTTCGGCTGTCCAGCATCCACAAGGGTAAGAATCTGTATTGACATACTGTGTTTCATTTTTAAAACAATTCAGACTTTAAGCTTTCTTTGCCGTAAACAAACCCTTCATCATCGGAAAGAATCAAAAGCATACTAAATCTTTATTAAGGAGCATGTTGTGTAGACTGGAGAGTTCACTCAAGTTTAATTTTTTTTAGGTTTGATAAAAATATTATGTTTGGTGGCAAGACTGAGCCCAAAGAGTGTGTGTGTGTGTGTGTGTGTGTGTGTGTGTGTGTGTGTGTGTGTGTGTGTGTGTGTGTGTGTGTGTGTGTGTGTGTGTGTGTGTGTGTGTGTGTGTGCGTGTGCATGTGTGTGTGAATATCCTAAATGAGATTTAATATCTGTAAGTATCAAAGTAAAATGCATTTATTTATTTATAATTTCTATAAATATCAATGTAAAAGGCTAATATTTATGTACAAACTACAAAATAACAAAGTATGCAAATTAATTACAAGAAACCCATTAGGACAATGGATATCCAAATTATAAAAAATTTGAAAGACAAAATTATGCATTAGGTAAATGGATAAATGACATGACATATAGGATTATTTTTCTGTATTTAAAATAAAAAATCAGATAAAGAAACTAAAAACCTGGCACAATCACAAAATAATAATATGTTAAACATTGCAAGCTTTACTTTGCTGAGATTTTACTTTGAAATAAAATTAGGATTATGTATATAAATATTTACAAATGAAGAGTTCGTTGCAAAACGAGATAACCATAAAACAAAATAATAACATGATAACATAACAATAAACATGTTTTGACAAAAATGTTAAAAACTGAGTTATCTCGTTTTGCAACGAAACTCTTCAAATATAGAGTTGTATCTATACCTAATATATTTTGCGCAGTTGTCAATACTGTCAAACATTTATTAAAATCTCATGTAACAAATAGGAGTTGTTCAAACATTAATCCTGTCTCTGAAAAACGAATTACATCTAATTTGAATATATCAAATTGACACAAATATAGTTTTGTTATAAATACAACATCAACATACTGAGTTTAAGCTCTCAAATTTATTACACAGCATCTCAGTGGGTTTGTGTGTCCTAACTGTTTGCCATTTATTGTTTTGTATTTAATTTATTTACTTTCTGCACTTACTTTAGGATTTCATAAATGTTTGTTTCATGTCATGATTACAGATGTTTCTGAAAGGCAAAGAAATTAGACATTTGTTTTTATCTGTACTGGAGGATTTTCTTAGAGAATTAAATACACAAGTATAGATGCTTTCCCAATGCATTTAAATTTTAGATGTAAATAAAGCCTTCAGACTAAGAATTGTCTGATTTTTACTGTCAAATTTCCTGATTTGATATATAGTGTTTCCATTCTGTCATATTTTTGCATTCATTTGTTTGGTCGGTACAAACAGCCACCTGTGTTCCAGATCATAAACTTCTAGTCATTAAAATGCCATTTATTTCAGTAAGTTCAGTAGGCTTGTTTAGTCATCTCCTTTTAAATCCTTTATTTGTTATACTTTTGTTTTAATCCTGCTGTACCTTAATGCACTTCAATAGATGGCAATACACTGTAAAATGTGAAAAGAAGTTGGTTTAACTTAAAAGGTTACTTAAATTGGTAACACCTAAAAACGTACATTTTTTTACCATTTTTAGGTGTTAACTATTTAAGTATTTTTTTTATTGATTCAGTGTTTCACTTTTTACAGTTTAATTATGCAACATATTGTCTAAAATCCTGAAGTGGAACAACACAATTTCTATCTATCAAATTTTCTTAAAATGCAAGAAATTATTGAAATGTACAAAATTATTTTTGATATGACCTCAGCGTGCTTCTTATTTTGCTTCTTTGCTCCCATTCTTCATGCAAATTTAGGAAAACAAAAGTTTTAAATATGTTTTCTTGTTTGCTGTTTTTTGGTTAGAGCATTTTCTTATTTAACATTGATAAATTAATTTAGGGTTCGTGCGAGATGATATATTCTCAGGGTTGGAAAGATCATTTACATAAACACCTGTGGTGAAGGCACCACAAAAGTTGTTTACACCAAAAGCACAGAGAGGATGAAATGACAAACCCTCAATAGGTGGATCATTCTAGAGAAAAGGTGGAATTTGGGTGATGGAAATCTGCTTAAATGAACTTCTTTATAAACATCCAAAACTTCTTTAATAGCATGAATTAACTTGTCAAATCTATGAATCCGCAAAACGGGGAGCTTAATCTTTTTTTTTACTTTTGCTTTAACACATTTTAAAAAGAATCCATAAGTCATTTATTTGTCTTTGGTGTTACCTGTGATTTAAACAACATTAATGTTGATACTATACTAAATATTTTTTCTCATTACAGCTTGTGTATTTAGTTAAAGGTTGAGTAGAGGAATGATAACTAAATAATAATTAATTATTAATATTTGTTTAATTAAATTCTTCGTCTTTACCCAGCATCGTATGAAATTATTTGATTCTCAGTTTGAATTTTTTCTTTAAAACCAACAATAATATTCAAACAAAAAGGCTTTGTGTAACGATACAATAAAGTGGAGGAAGCAAGCGCAGGCGATCAACACAGATTTATTATGAATGATGGTAATACAGTGAAACAACATAGAAAGTGACTGAGTCCAGGATGTTGGCAATGGTGATCGAAGGTCTACGGTGGCGTGAGAAGTGTTGGTTGGTGAAGTCGGTGGTGAGTGTGAAGATGGCCAATGGATGAAACCAGGAACGGACCGGAACACTCACACGAAGACGACAACACGAAACACTAATCCAAATACACGAACACGGGAGACGATAATCCAAACTGTGTGGCTGGAACATGAATGAGGATCTGACAACAGGAAGAGAACTGAGTGAGTATATGTAGCTGATGGGTAATGAGGACCAGCTGGAGCGAGGCAATCATACACAGGTGACAACACTTAATCAAACGAGCACATGGCAGAGGTGAGTGAACAAACAAACACACACACACACACATGACACGGAGGAAACAGAGGATTTCCTACCGTGACAGTACCCCCTGCCCTAGGAACGCCCCTTGGCGTTCCCAGCCTGCTTTACCTGAAGATTGTAATCATCAATAAGGCGGTGATCCAGTATGTCCCGAGCAGGAACCCACCTTCTCTCCTCCGGACCGTAACCTTCCCAATCCACCAAGTACTGAAAACCGCGTCCCCTCCGTCTAGAGTCCAGAATACGATTAACCGAATATGTGGTCTCCCCATTAACGATACGAGGCGGGGGGGGAACCGGGACAGGCGGATTAAGACGGGAAAAAAATCACAGGTTTAATTTTGGACACATGAAACACGGGATGAACCCTCCTGTACGCCGGTGGAAGGCTAAGACGCACTGTTACCGGATTAATGATTTTGGTAACAGAAAACGGGCCAATAAATTTGGGAGTAAGCTTATTCGAAACGGAACGCATCGGAATGTTCTGGGTTGAAAGCCACACTCTTTGACCGACGACGTATCGAGGAGGCTTCGACCGGTGGCGATCGGCCTTAGCCTTGGTGCGCGACCTTGCCTGGAGCAGAGCTCTACGAGCTCTGGTCCAGGTGCGGTGACACCTCTGGACTAGTGCGTTTGCGGAGGGGACCGAAACCTCAGATTCAGTACTGACAAAATTAGGTGGTTGGTACCCTAAACTACACTTAAATGGAGACATGCCCGTAGATGACACTGGCAGAGAATTGTGTGCGTACTCCACAATTGAGAGTTGTTGACACCAGGATGAAGGATTGTTGGGAGCCAAACACCGCAATGCCCTTTCGACATCCTGATTGGCTCGCTCGGTTTGACCATTGCTCTGGGGATGGAACCCGGATGAAAGACTAACAGTCGCCCCTAACAATTTACAAAATTCTCGCCAAAATTTGGACACAAATTGGGGACCCCTGTCAGAAACCACGTCTGTCGGAAGGACATGTATACGGAAGACGTGGTCAATGACAGTTACCGCTGTTTCCTTGGCTGATGGCAATTTGGGCAAGGGGATGAAATGAGCCGCCTTCGAGAACCGGTCCACTACGGTTAAAATCACCGTATTACCCTTAGAGGGTGGGAGGGCGGTAATAAAATCTAGCGAGATGTGGGACCAGGGTCTCGAAGGGACAGACAGCGGTAAAAGTAACCCATCCGGAGGTCGATTGGAAGTCTTACCAACAGCGCAAACCGAGCAAGCCAAGACGAAGTCGTGGACATCACGAGCCATACCAGGCCACCAAAATCGTTGCTTGACTAGAAATTTAGTTCTACTAACCCCTGGGTGACAAGCAACACTGGAACAATGACCCCATTGGAGAACGTCTGACCGTAACCCCTCCGGCACAAATAAACGGTTCGGTGGGCAACGAGCCGGGGGCGTTACCCCTTCTAAGGCAGTCAACACCTTCGATTCAACCTCCCATCTGAGCGCGGAGATAATGATGGTCTCCGGTGAAATGGGCTCGGGAGTAGCAGTACGATCGGAACGCTCAAAAAGACGGGATAAAGCATCGGGTTTGATGTTTTTGGAACCCGGCCGGTAAGATAATGTAAAATCGAAACATCCGAAAAACAATGCCCACCGAGCCTGCCTGGAGTTAAGTCTTTTAGCAGTTCTAATGTATTCGAGATTCTTATGGTCCGTCCATACAATGAAAGGTACACCCGACCCTTCAAGCCAATGACGCCACTCTTCCAGTGCCAATTTGACGGCCAACAACTCCCGATTGCCAATGTCATAGTTAACTTCCGCAGGAGATAGACGATGAGAATAATACGCGCAAGGATGAACCTTTCCGTCTGAGGATGCGCGCTGGGATAACACTGCTCCTACCCCCACCTCTGACGCATCGACCTCCACTATGAATTGACGTGAGCGATCAGGGGTGACAAGAATAGGAGCTGAAACAAAGCAGCTTTTCAGTTTGGCAAACGCAGCCTCAGCTGCGTCTGACCACCTGAACGTCAAACTAGGGGAGGTCAAAGCGGTCAGAGGCGCGGCTAGTTGGCTGAAATTGCGAATGAAACGCCGATAAAAATTGGCGAACCCCAGAAATCTCTGCAGGGCCTTGCGAGACTCTGGGGATGGCCAATCTACCACAGCCTTAACCTTCTCAGGATCCATGCGAACACCCTCAGTCGAAATGATGTGTCCTAGAAAAGAAACAGACTGTGCATGAAAAACGCATTTCTCCGCCTTGACAAACAATCCATTCTCTAGCAACCGCAGAAGCACTCGTCGTACGTGTTGCACGTGTTCCTGGAGAGACGAAGAAAAAATCAAAATGTCATCCAGGTAAACATATATGAACTGATCGACCATGTCTCGCAACACGTCATTAACAAGTGCTTGGAAGACTGCCGGCGAGTTAGATAGCCCGAAAGGCATCACGCAGTACTCAAAATGGCCACGAGGGGTGTTAAAAGCAGTCTTCCATTCGTCCCCCTCCCTAATGCGGACCAAATGATAAGCGTTACGTAAGTCCAATTTAGTGAAAACGGACGCTCCCTGCAACCTCTCAAAGGCTGAAGACATAAGCGGCAAAGGATAAGTATTCTTTACCGTTATGTTGTTCAACCCTCGGTAATCAATACAAGGTCGCAAGGATCCGTCCTTCTTTCCCACAAAAAAGAACCCCGCCCCCGCTGGAGAAGAGGAAGGGCGAATGAACCCCGTTGCTAGAGAACTGGATATATATTTCTCCATGGCCGCCGTCTCTGGAATAGACAAGGAATATAACTTGCCCTTAGGCGGAGAGGTACCTGGCAATAACTCTATCGCACAGTCATAGGGACGATGAGGAGGAAGAGAATCAGCCCGGGACTTACTGAACACCTCCTTCAGGTCGTGGTACTCCGCGGGCACGTTAGACAAATCCACTGCTTCCCCCTGAAACACAGACTCAGAAACATTAACACCAGCAGACAAAAGACAAGACAAATGACACTCCTCGCTCCAGCTAACCACAGATCCGAGACGCCAATCGATCCTGGGGTTGTGTTTGTGGAGCCAAGTGTGGCCGTGAACAATGGGAGTCTGAGGTGAGTCTGTGATGAGGAATGAAATCTTCTCCGTATGATTACCAGATGTGATGAGTGAAACAGGGATGGTGGTCTGAGTGATGACTGGTAGCTTGTGTCCATCAAGTGCAAACGGTGCAATGGGATGTTTGAGGGAGGTGAGAGGAATCCTGATCTTATGTGCGAAGTTGATGTCCATGAAACTACCCTCGGCCCCAGAATCCACCAAAGCCTGCTGATCCAGTGTGTGGGTAGACCACCGTAGTCTCACCGGAAGGAGTGTCGATGTTGATGAGGTCTTCCTGGCAGAGATCCCACCCGATAGTAGCCTCAGATTTACTATCGGGCTTGATCCTTTTACTGGGCAGCGCTGGATGTGATGTTCTGGGCTGCCACAGTATAAACACAGTCCAAGGGATCTCCGCCTGATCCTCTCCTCCCAGGAGAGCCGAGCTCGCCCCACCTGCATGGGTTCCAGATCTCCAGGTGGGCTGACCGCAACCTCTGGCCGCCGGTGCTGAACCTCTGGACAGGTTGTGCGAGTGGTCCTCTCCCTCCGTCTGGCTGCTTGGTTGAGCCGGTTGTCTTTCTTGATAGTGAGTTCGATAAGTCCGTTGAGTGAAGAGGGAAGTTCAACGGCTCGAATCTCCTGCTGGATGCGGTCAGCCAACCCATGCAGGAAATGATCCCACTGCGCCTCTTCGTTCCACTTACACTCCGCCGCCAGGGTGCGGAACTCAATAGAGTAGTCTGATACGGACCTATCATCTTGACGTAGGTCCGCTAGAAGCCTGGCCGCCTCCCTCCCGGCGACGGAGCGGTCGAAAACCCGTCTCATCTCCTCCGAAAGGGTGTGGAACGAAGCACAGCAGCGATCTTGGTTCTCCCACACCGCCGTCCCCCAGAGGGCAGCCCTCCCCGTAAGTAGGGAAAGTACGAACGCCACCTTCATCTCCTCGGTGGTGAACGTGCGGGGCTGCAAGGCGAAGTGCAGAGAACAATGAGAAAGAAATGATCGACAAAATCTTGGCTCACCCGCATACTTCTCTGGCATGGGGAGGTGTGGCTCGGACTGGGGAAAACCCCAGTGGTGATCGGCGGTGTGGGTGGCGTGGAGGGCGCAGTGGGCGGCGGTGGAAGATGTTGTTGAGCCTGGAGAGCGAGCTCGGAAACCTTCGTCACCATCGCTTGGAAAGCTCGACCCATCTCATCTATCGCCTTGTCTTGACGATCCATGCGACCCACGGTGCGTTGCAAAAACTCCTCCAGATGAGATGGGGAGCGATCGCCTGCTGCTTCCATGATGGTCAGATCCTTCTGTAACGATACAATAAAGTGGAGGAAGCAAGCGCAGGCGATCAACACAGATTTATTATGAATGATGGTAATACAGTGAAACAACATAGAAAGTGACTGAGTCCAGGATGTTGGCAATGGTGATCGAAGGTCTACGGTGGCGTGAGAAGTGTTGGTTGGTGAAGTCGGTGGTGAGTGTGAAGATGGCCAATGGATGAAACCAGGAACGGACCGGAACACTCACACGAAGACGACAACACGAAACACTAATCCAAATACACGAACACGGGAGACGATAATCCAAACTGTGTGGCTGGAACATGAATGAGGATCTGACAACAGGAAGAGAACTGAGTGAGTATATGTAGCTGATGGGTAATGAGGACCAGCTGGAGCGAGGCAATCATACACAGGTGACAACACTTAATCAAACGAGCACATGGCAGAGGTGAGTGAACAAACAAACACACACACACATGACACGGAGGAAACAGAGGATTTCCTACCGTGACACTTTGATGCAAAGACTGAAATAATGTGTTACATCCCATATCAACAACAAAATATTACTAGAAAGTACAAGAAAACACATTCACCAAAACTTGGTTTAACACCAATGACACAATGTAACAGCAATGACACAATGAGAATATGATAAAACTTATAAACTTTCATAAAATTTTCCATCTTGTTTTGTTTTTATGGTTATATTATTGTCAGTTAAAGGAATAGTGCTTAGGAAGTACTCATTAGAGAAGTAACACTAATGACGGTAACACCAACGATGGTAACACCAATGACAATTTACAATAAAAAAATATATTTTAACAAAATGGCTGCCATTAGCCATGTGCCATTTTATCAGAGATGTTACAATCACATACTTATTCAGTGTAATGTATTTTTATGTAAAGATCCTCCCAGCTATAAAAAAGAGTAACACTAATGATGTCCAAAAAATCTTATCTCAAAATTCTTAGATATATCATGATATTTTAGACAAATAAGGTAAGACATCTCACAAACCTTTTGCCTTCCTCCACTGCACTTCTTTCACTGACCTCTTGACCCATGAAACACTTCAAAGAGCTGATGCATTGTTTCAAAATAAAAGTGCTTTGGGTAGGGTAACACCAATGACATAAATTTGGGGGACAAATATTTATTTGATATTATTCATATTAATAGTGTATTTTTACCATTTCAGTGTTGTAGTAAATTCATACAGGGTTAAAGGTACATGTAAATTAGATTTGTTTTATAAAAAACATTATTTTAAATAATAAGTACACAGTTTAACTTCCATGTATGATCAAAGAGACAGGGCAATTTTCAGGACCAGATATTAGCCCTCTGGGGTCCGACCATTTTGGGACACTCTCAGAGGTTCTGACATGCTCTTACATTTGGTCTTTTTTCAGTTGCTTTAAAACATAATAATGGGAAGTGTCTCATACCACTGCGTTCAGCACAAACTGGGCTAAAATATTATATGAGCCACATGTATGTACATGTTTGTATTTTTGAGAGAAAAATGTTTTTGCGTGGTTTTTAAAAAAGTAAAATTTTTAAGTCACTGATATAAGTTCACAAAACCCATACTAAACATGTTTTAACAAGACTTTCCTAAACAAAATCTAGTAGTCTAGAGTGTTTTCTTTAAAATGATGTGACAATCACCATGCCTACTTATTCACATAAAACAATGTATTGATTTAGAAATTGTAAGACACTTTTTGTTTAGACGGGCCGTATGCGAGAAGGATTGATTGACAGCTAGCAAACAAAGGCTCGCATAATGAGCTGCATAATTAGGCAGGAATGTGAGAATGAACTACAGTAAAGAATGTGAGGACAAATGTATACATGTTTGTTTGAGATTTATTAAGTTAACAATATAATCAAAATAGAAATGATGGTTAGCAGGACATTAAGTTTATTTGGAAAGAAACCCTTTTCAAAAACTTTGTATAAACTAAGAAACTGATACACAACAGAGCTGTAAACTTCATGTGGCTCATGTTACCATATAACTTTATGTCCAAAAAGTGTTTTTCCACTTCATACTTTTGTACTGATGAGAGAGATAGATGCAGACCTCTAAGAGAGTTGTAAACAGCTGTTAGCATAAATTGTCCACAGAAATACCCTTACTTATATAACCACACAAATGAGACGCTCCCGTTAAACATCTGTTTGAAGCAAATCTCTCCACTTTGTAACACCTACAAGCAATTCAGGAGAACCAAACTTTTTGACTCCACTAACTGCCTCAAGCAAAACCCTTGGACGTGTTTTAGAGAGTCTATGCAGCAAACGTTGCATATTTTTGCATATAACTTTGCAAGCGGGAGGAATTATGATAATGTCGGTCTTCACTACATCACCAATCCCAGGAAGTAATCTGTTGCCTACAATCTGTGTGTGTGTGTGTTTGTTGTAGTCCAAGAAAAGAGATTTACGTTGGAGACGATTACTCTTGTCATCATTTATTTTGGGGTTTGTTCCTTTGCATATCGTTAACATGTACTAATACACACTTACACATCAAAGGAAATGTAAAAACGTGAATAGTACAATAGGTACCCTTTAAGTATTAAATGTGTTCTTTTTTGTAGTAAAATTAATACAAAAAAATTAACAGGTTTCTCATTCAAACACAATAGCATCATCTTAATTTATCTTAACTCTTTTGCCGCCATTTATGAGATATCTCGTCAATTAAGAGAAAACGCTTCCCCGCCAATGACGAGATTTTCCGTCTTTCCGCAATACCGCTATTGTTCTTCTGCAACTTATACAACCCGGAAGTAGCGCCTCACGTGAAAGAGAAAGAACTCCGTGTATGTTTTAAAGATTGCTCTGCATCTGATCTCTATCAAAAGTCCTTCACAAAAATTTTATTATCTCAGCTTTTTGCTCAAAATTGGGTGTTTTTGAAGAAACCTACCCATGTTTGAGAGGTGATTACAAGAGAACTGATGAAGGTAGGATGAAACTGTTTTTTTTTTTTAAAGCAGAGGGTCTGTTCTTTCATCTGATATATTGTTTGTATATATATTTAAAGAAGAACATTTTCTGGAAGTCATTAAACTTTTGTGAAAATCATGAAAAATGCTGGCGCTGGCTGGCAACTTTTTTTAAAAACGCTGGCGGGGAAAGAGTTAAACTCAGTGTTTTCATTTCGAAAGACACATGGCTTAGTCAAGTAGCTCAAAAAATTATTTTACCCCCAATTTATTTCCATCATGGCTCCAGTCATTGAGTATTGTTTAAAAAAGTTAAAGCTGATGTGTTTTTTTATATTTTATTCAAAGGAAAACACGTGAAAAAACATTGCATATTAAAGTTTGAGAGGACTGAAGTAAAGCGTGCAGCCCTCTCTCTCAAAAGAAGGAGGACAAAAGCTGTAATTGGGGATACCTTTTCAAAAAGTGCATACTTGTACTCTACAGTTACACCTGCTATACAGTACCTAAATGGGTAAGGGAACCAATTGCTTCCAAAAAAAACATTCACTGTTTTGAAGCGCTAGAAATACCTAAATATGGTGCCACCTGCTGGTGAAAACGTTGTAAAAGCAACAAAATCTTTGTCCAAACATTTTACACTTTTTACAAAATAACTGCACGTTTTTCCTAAAATATGTTTTTTTTTAAGAGTAATAAATTATTTAACCATTAAGTATTCTGTTTTTGTTATATTTGCCCTTAACTATATGCGCATGGCTGACCTTAAATCTCTCTATAATCAATTATAAAAAATTAGTAGTGTTATCAGTCTGAAGGATGAATGTTTAATGAACTTGACCCGAGGTCACCTAACCATAGACACAAAAAAAGTCACAGAAATGTACATATTCGAATGGATAGACAAGGTTAATAGCATGCATTCTGGGTAAGAGAGACAAAAAAAATTCTTTCTTTAATACGTATGTTCTATGTATTTTATTTATTTATGTTTTTGTTTTGTTAAATATATTTTCTATAACTGCTGTAATGTAAGTTAATAAAAAAAATTAAATGGCATAGGGAAATAACAGAAAACTTACCGTAGACACTTGCATCATGCAAATCTAAAAAAAAATGAGATGACCACGTGTCCGTGCGTGTGTGTTTGTGTGTGTTTGTGTGTGTGGGACATTTATTGTGTACTGTAGAATACATTTATTGTAATGTTCGTTTTTGTCCACTAGATGGCAAAGTGTGATCAAATATAATTACAACCAAAAGTAAAGAAGCACACAGGTGTGTTGGTGATACGTTTTTTGATGGTGGTCGCATGATGCCGAGCTTTTGTCTATATGGGCTGTGAAAATATATGCGTTAAAAAACACTCACTCTTGTAACCTAATTGGTAGTCGAAATACCTTTACATGTAGGTTCAATTTTAGCAATCTGCTTGCACATCAAGCTGTGGTGTCACAGGTGTGAAAATCCGTTTTCATGATGTCTTACAGAGGGCAGGGCTATATATGGCAGACACATTGATGTATTCATTGAAGCAACGGACCAAAGTGGCCAACTCTCTAGGACAGGGATGGGCAACTTCATCTAGGCATTTGCCACCAACCAAAACTGTTATATAGGACACCAGTGAAGCAGCCAATTCTGTTCCCCTCAGAACCCACTGCGCAAAGTGACGTCAGAATGACGTCTTTTTCATGGATTTTTTGGACGTCCGAATTCGGTACATAAAAGGGGTTGTTTTGTAACGCCAGGCGACGTCTTTTTTGCGACGTCTTCTGCACGTCTAAATGTTTACATCCGTAGGACCTCCGTGTAAGGAAAAAAGACATGAAAAAAGCGAAAAGAAATGATTATCTCTGCACTTCACCCATCCATTGCAACACCGAACATTTCAGTCATTTCCTGCCGGCCGCGGGTTTCGAACCACCGATCTCTGGATCACAAGCCAGTCTCGCTAACCACTCAGCCACAGGGCCGTATGTTAATTTTGTATATAAGGCACACTTATTGCATTCATAACACGAACGCAACATTATGAGAACAGGTGAGAATATTTTCATGTTAAATTGTTAGTATGATCATATATTGTAATATAACGAAATACGCATTTAATTACAGATTTTTAATTGTACATTTAGATGAATTTGTATATAAATAAAGAAAGCAGAAAACACAGTATACTGTATAAAATAATATAGACTATTCGTAAGTATTAATCATGTTGGTACAATAATGCTGATATTTGTAAATAAAAAATGTTTTATAGGCCTAATCATGTAATACAGACATAGGCCTGTCATAGACGTCCAAATGACGTCCAAAGAATTACCCAGTTCAAACGTCAAATGTTGCCCGTAAATATGACGTCCAAATGACGTCCAAAAAATTACCCAGTTTAAACGTCAAATGTTGCCTGTAAATATGACGTCCAAGTAGGGTCATGGTTGGACGTCCAAATAGTGGACCTAGTTTGGACGTCGAATAGATGTCCAGAATTGGTCATGGACCGACGGACCCAATATAGACACGATCTGCACGTCTATTCGACGTCCTGTGTTTAGTGGGAATGTTTGTTCCCGATTATGCAATCATATACTACTTCTCATTTTGCGTACACCCAGCTGTTTTTTGGATTAATTTTATTGTTTTATTAGTTGTGGCTTTATATATTTGTACAAACGCTGTACATATGCTATACCATAAGTGAGAAAATTACTTCAATTGGTAACATATTTAAACATTGAAAATACACAAAAAAAATAAAAAGTAACTTGTTATAGATATATTGCAGAGATTTGTTTTAATCAGCATTGGCCGATAAATATTTTTAATCAGCCAGTAAATTTCTTTATTACTTAAATTTGTTGTTTGTAATGAAAAGACAGTCAGTTTCACTTAATGTAAAGCCAAAAGTCTGACAGACAGTAAAATAATCAATCATTATTCACTTTTTAATATGACATTATGTAGTTTCACACACAACACCACACTAGTTTAACACACTTATTCAAAAAGTACAGTGAGATCAGATCCATATTAATTGTGTGTTATTATATAATATATTAAATACATTAAAAGAATATAAATGTTTATATTCTCACCAGTTAACCAAAACCACGAACCTGCCATGAACGGTAGACCTGTCCACACAATTGATGTCCCGGCAGTGGTTTGTTTGGCTTGGATGAAATGTAAATCTGTTGGCAGACTGGCCAGATCAGTGTGATGAGTCCTGCAGTATTGTAACGCGTCCTCCCAGCTCTTATTCCCTTTAACCACAATCAGTTCAGTGTCCCACTTGTTGCAGAAGTAAGGGTATGAATCAGTACAAATGTTGTCATACAAAATGCCACTATTAACTGCAGTGCAGATGTCATTGCCTGGATCATTTGGTTTTCCAGCTGCCCAGATCATAAAACTTCCCTGGCTTTTATCACGCCACTCCCAGTTGTTTCCAGAGATATTTTTCAGACCAATCCAGTTATATGTGAACAAACCAAAAATGTCTCAGTTACGAATCTCGGTTGCCTGAGATAGGGAATGACATGCTGCGTCATAAATTGACACTTTGGCATTCTTCCCCAAAGTGTTGTTTCATGACGCACCGTCAAGTACCTTGAAAAGGAACCCCACTTGCATTGTTTAACACTGTAATTTCCTCTTTGCTGTCAAGACTTGACAACTCTGCATAGCTGTCCACGTCATGGCATTAAATAAAAAAATAAAAAAATTAAGAGCTATTGTCAGCTCACAATGAGCTGACAGGAGAAGAGCAAACACGACAATCTTCATCTCTTCTGTAAAGGTGAGTCAGTCAACACTCTAAAACACACAACTTTACATCTGTTAGTAATGTATGCAAATGCAAATGCAAAAATAAAGAAAATCAATAAGTGAGCTCAGAAATAAAGATTTAATGAATAAATTAACCCAGCATTGATCGGTTTTTACGTGCTTTTGCAAAAATTAAGGCTATGTCAAGTCAAGTCAAATCCTGTAGGTTAACTCAAGTCCAAATCAAGTCACATTATTATTGTCATTTTACCTGCAGAATCTGATCTTAATAAAGTGAAAAGACAAGATATAAGTAACTGTCAGTAAATTACTATAATTTGGATTTGCATTGTAAATACTCATGTTCAGTAAAATACATCATGGAATCAAACAAAATTGTAAAATTATTTATTTTTCACTTCTGCCAACAGTGTTTGAAATTTTTACATTTTCAACATTGAGTCCATAAGACTATATCCGGATTATATCTATATAGTGAGTTGATTTCTGTTTTAGGTTATATTCAGATACACAACTCTTATGGTTGTATTGTTGCAAATATATTTATTCATCAAAATGAATGTAACATCTCAGTCACACTTGTATGATACCTTAATGTAACCTTTAACACAAATATTATGTAAAATAAAAAACATTAAAGTTGTTCTTTGAAGTATATAAATAAGTATATAAATATACTAAATTAAAGGAAGGCTCTTGAATTTGAAGGCTAAAGAGATCATTAAAACTGATAATTGTCTGACTTTTACTGTCAAATGTCCTGATCTGTCTTCATTGTGACTCCCTGTCAAACTTTTGCATGAATTTGTTTGCTTAGTACTTAAAGTAGGCACCTGTGTTCTAGTCATTTATGTCAACGAGATCATTTAGGTTTTTTGGTCACATTCTGTTTTTTTTAATCATATTTGTTACCTTAAATTATTATATTTTGAGATTACAGTAACTTATTTCAGTTCAATAAATGATAATACACTGTCAGAAAAATTGTCTATCGCTGGGGTGGTACCCTAAGGTTCTGTTTTTGTACCTTTACAAGTAACAAAACAATAAAATTTTGCACCTTTTTGGTTACGTTACTGGGTACCTTAAGGGATACTCCAGCGAATATTGAAAATAACTAATGCAACTTAATGTTGGTGCTACCCAAAATTAAACAAAGAAAAAGCAGCTACGTCAATGCACCTTGGATGATAGTGAAAGCTATTAATTATGATTTATATAAAGTTTTGGATTTTTTACAAAATCAGAAGACCTTTTTTAAGCCCCTGGAGCCTTGTGGATTACTTCTGTGAAGGATGGATGCACTTTTTTGGGTTTTAAAGTCGATCAAGGACATTTTCTAAAACTCATTTTTCAGTGAAGTATCACTCAAACGATCTATTGTACAACTTTAAAGGTAAGTCTCAGGCTCCCAGAATCAAAGACAGCAATATATTAATAATTCATAAAAAATCCACGTCCAAATCCATGTCTGGTCATCTCAGATTTTGTTATGGAGATAAAAATTAGGATCGGGTGTTTTTGGTAGTTTTTCATTATGATACATGTGTATTATAGTTGTGATTTTTTGTTATTTCTCTTTGACATCTGTGAGCGGTTGGACCCGGAAGCGGGTGATAGTTTCATGTGCGCATGTGAAAGTTTCATGTGAGCACGCAAAACTAAACTTTATTTAATTTTTGCTCCATGTCCCCTTAGGTACTCCGTACTTTCCGTTGTTGTTTTAGCAAAGTTTTAATGTCCATCCATATTATTTTTTCACTCTTTTTATTAAGATACAATGTACCCAAAAATATATATATATATTTGAGTTTGATTAATTATATTTTTACACAAGCAACACACACATCTCTGCTACAAATGAACATTTGAAGTTTTTTTCTAGTACTTGCCATTCTTGGACAATTACACCAAACATTACAGAAGGTGGGGTTACAGGCAGGGGTTAGTTGTACACTTGCTAAAAATTGAGTTTGCAGGCAAATATTTCAATACTATTTTGTCTAAGTGGATGTTGTTTATATATCTGTCTCTATAATAGACAGGTATCCAAACTGTATTCATTCATTTAGCCCTTTTCTAACAATAGTTCAATTATAAATGGATACAAAATATGTGGGAAAAAGCAGCACAATTATGACAATTTTTTTATATGTGACCCAGTCTGTAATAACCATACTACAGTTTTAAAAATCTAATTCTGAGATAATAAGCATCATAGTGTGAATAAGCCATTCATTTCATTTTGATTTCAATCTTTGACGTGACCTTATTCAATCAATATTAAAGATATGAACAAAAATAAATTTGAAACACGATTTTTGATAAGACATTTGATAAACACATTTATTTTGTTGGTAGCCAGCAATCATTCATGTGTAGCCTAAAACAACGGCAAGAATTACGCTAACGTTAGCTGTTTTCATCGTAAGTGCTGAGGAGTCAAAATATTTTCAAGCCCACCTAAAAAGTTAACATGGTCTCACACCCATGGCGTCAATATTTGACGACACTTGACCATGCGTCAATATGTTGACGCGGAGGGTATACCTTTCGCGTCATTTTTTGACGAACTGGGGACTTCAATACTATTAGGTACGCGAAATTAAACAGTTGTCACCTGACATTGGGGTTAGGGTTAGGTTTGGGTAGGGATGTCATTATGTAAATCTAACCCTAAACCGACGCGAAAATGGTAGAAAATGGTAAGAAAATAGGAAAGAGAATGCAACGGACTTAATAGTATTGAAGTCCCCAGTTCGTCAAAAAATGACGCGAAAGGTATACCCTCCGCATCAACATATTGACGCATGGTCAAGTGTCGTCAAATATTGACGCCATGGGGTGAGACTGGGCTGAAAAAGTTGCTAACACCTGCAGACATATTCAGAGGTGGGTAGTAACGAATTACATTTACTTCATTACATTTACTTGAGTACATTTTTTTGGGTAACTAGTACTTTGAGTAAATTTTAAGATGGGTACTTTTTACTCTTACTCAAGTACATTTCTAGTGAAAAAACTAGGGCTGGGTATTGTTAGGAATTTCAAAATTCGATTCGATTTCGATTCTTGATGCTTCGATTCAATTTGATTCGATTCAGTTTGATATTGATTTACTTGCTTCGATATCGAATCAATAATAAGTAAATACACAAGCAATTAAGTACCTGAGTATATTTTTAAATAATGTGTGTAGTATTACTAATGTTTGGTGCAGGCTTGAAAGAAGTGCTGCTGTTTGCCATCTTTGATCTTTCTGTTTTGATAAAGCACCTCTTGTACAACGCTGAACGCTCTCACTAGAGTGTTGCCCACAGCGCCGCCACTGGCTGGGGGGACTGCATCGATTCATAGGATTTGATGAATCGATATTGAATTGAGAAACAAATAATTGCAATGCATTGATCAATCGATATTTTTACCCAGCCCTAATTTTTATGCTTATATTTGCTAGCTGCTTTCTGCACTCTCCCAGTGACGTGAGGCATTTTCATCTCGGCTCTTGTTTTAAGGCAATGATGGACCCATTATACAGGCAATGTTATTTTCACACTTTTACGGCTGTTTCTCCGCATCCACTGTCTACCGGACCTTGCAGCAACTTGTTTCGCAGTCGCTATTTCAAAAGGTCTGTCATTCACCTACCTCTCTCATTGGCTATTGTGAAAGTATTGATGTAATTATCCCAATTAAAATCCTAAATAACAAACATGTTTGAAACGATCTCGGCTGTGGCCGTAAGATTTGATCTGTCACACATCATACATTACACAACATTAATCTGATGCAAACATCGAGGTCCAAGACCAGGAGCCGATTTTCTCTTGCATTCATGGTAGGGGAAAAATGAGGTACATTTGGGCCGATAATCCTGGCTTAAGGTAATATAATACAAGTGGATATAAAATTTGTGTCTAATAATGTTGTCACAGTCACCACATTGGTCGTTAATAAATTAAACATTTGATCTCATCTCCATGTGCCTCTAAGTACAAAATAACCAAATGATGCAAATATTACAAGAAACCCATTAGTGCAGTAGACATGCAAACTTACAAAAATTTGAGAGAAAATTGTGCATCATGCAAATGACTCTGCAAATGCATTATTTCCTTTTAACCCATTGTAAGTCACACCAAGAGAACTGTTTTGAATATATATAGGCAATGACAACAAAACATCTTATCAACCCAATTTTTTACAGACCTCTACCAAAAAGGCGAGATAACAGTTAGCAATCACCTAAATTTCTCTAAGCAATTTTTGAAGGAGAGACAAGTTATACAGCCAACATTTTATTTGTAAAGTTTATACAAAAAGCCTAATATTCTTCTTCAAACGCATGTATTTATTGCAGTTTTTTTTTTTTTTTTTTTTGAGTTGTTTAGCCATCAATTAAATAAGAAATGTAATGACTGTTAGCATGGTAAAGTTGTAATCATGGAAAAATACATTGGTTATCATCATCTTTTTGTCATGTCTAATTTAGACATGAAGCAGTTTCTTGTAAGTAGCATGTACTTAAGTTTAGTGTACTATGGGGTCTTATCCTAGTCCCAGACTAAAATGCATGTTTGAATTACTTTAATTTCAAAACACCTTGTACTGACATATTTTAACATATGCCATTGTTTTGTCTCAAGATGCAAACCAGTATAGTTTTTTGTAAGGTTTGTTTGTAACAACTTCTTAAATGCCCTAAAATAACTAAGACCTATAGTCCTGGATTATCTAAACCCTGTCCAGGAAACCGCCCCTATAAGTACTAACGTTATGATGTGGACTCGCTGGGCCCCTACAACTATAGACATAATAAGTACATAGATGAGACATTTGCTTATACTTAATATTATATGTCAACGGTGTCTTTACTCTGATGTGCACCAGAAAACACATACAAGTGAATTGAGAAGCTTTCTTGGATATATGGTGTTCACAGTATTAATGCTGATATGAACTTGCTCTTCTTTCTCTATAGCTTTACTCATATTCCTTTGTATAACAGCTACAGTTCCCAAAGCCACATTATTGACATGTAAAGTGTTACAGAAAATAATATCTGTGAAGAAATGACACATTCAAACATTTGCTCAAGCTGAACCAATGTTTATTTTTTTATCAGGAAGTCAAAGACAAATAAAACTTAACAGCAAAGTTTAAAACAGTATTTTTATGTATTATTTCTATCATGGAGAGGTTACACATTATCTGCTCAAGAGCCCCTGTCATCAATCTGTTACAGTTTATAGCTGCAGTCAGATCCTCTTCTGATGTCATCGCTCTTTTATGATGTCACTGCCTTAACGGCTCTGCCTTTTCTCTGTTCTACAATTTTAAATTTTTAAGCGTTTTTAATGTAATATATGCAAAAAAATGTACTCTAATAATAATAATAATAATAATAATAATAATATAACAAGCCTCTAATATGTGTTAGTACACACTACTGTTTTTAGTATTATTTCTCAGTTGAAGCTTCAACATCTTCAATAAATGTTATGCATTATCACTACTTGGATTAAATACACAGGCGTAAATCAAGCTTGGGTAAAATAATAGCACAATAAACAAAATTAAACAGAATAATTGCGTATATATGTTTTTATATTCATTAACAATATATAGAAATTTCATATTTATTTCAAATATGCACATACTACAATATTGCACTACTTTTGAGTAAATTGTTGACACGGATAGCTGTATTGCTAATTTAGCCTCTTTAAATTTTTGGTCGGTGGATAACTTATTCCTTCATTTGTCGTGATCTTCTTAAAGCCTTTGAAAAAAGACAAACTTTAAATGTTATTATGATAAACTGGTTAAAGATCAACATATTTGACTGCATTGTACAAGAATATCAGTATTGCATAACATCATGAATATATGAATGCACTTCATGAACATATCATGCACAGTTTAAAATATAGGTGCTACAAAAGGTTCTTATAGAATATGCCACATTAACCATTTTGGTCCTGCAAAGAATCACTCTTTCAAAGAACATTTGCTTATCGTTTTATAGTCTGAAGAACCTTTTGTAAAGCATTGTCTTGCAGCTTTATTTTTAAGAGTGTAAGCATAACGCTTTGATACTCACCCTCCTCTAATAGCACACAAAGTTAAGTTCCTCCATACAGTTTCTGTTCTCCCAGCGCTGAGTTTCCAGGTTTAGAGATCCACAGTAAGTGTAATTGGCAGGACAGGCTGGCAGCTGGGCTCTCAGATGGTTTCTCAGACTCTCATCACTTAACCAGAACCATGAACCTGCCAGGAACCGTAGACCTGTCCACACACTTGTTGTGTCAGCAGTGGCTTGTTTGGCTTGAATAAAATGTAAATTTGTTGGCAGACTGGCCAGATCAGTGTGATGAGTCCTGCAGTATTGTAACGCGTCCTCCCAGCTCTTATTCTCTTTAACCACAATCAGTTCAGTGTCCCACTTGTAGCAGAAGTAAGGGTATGGATAACCACAGAACCCATTATACAAAACACCGCTTTTAATTGCACCGCAGTACAAAGGGTTTTGAGCATCTGGTTGTCCACCTGCCCAGGAGATATAACTGCTATTGCCTCCATCACTCCACTGCCAATTTTTTGAGATCTTTTGCAGACCAACCCAGCTGAATGAACCACTACCGCTCATAGTGTTTAACGCTGTCATTTCCTCCTTTCTGTCAAGACTGGACAGGTCAACATAGTAGTCTCTGCAGTGATTTTGAGCATCTCTCCATGTCAAGGCATTGCCAAAATAAAAGTGTTTTCTTTTCAGAGCTGTCGTCAGCTCACAATGAGCTGAGATGAGAAGAGCAAACACGACAATCTTCATCTCTTCTGTGAAGGGCGAGTCTGTCAACACTCTCCTAAAACACACTTTATATGTTAACACCTACTTTACATTTGTCAGTCAGTAATATGCTAATCTGTGCTCGTTTAAAAAAAATCAATGGAAAGAGAAAATCCCATTTCAATTGTTACCAGTTTTTAATTAACTCCAGTTGGCCCATAACTCTGCAGCTAAAAATCCTTATATTGAGCAAATTTCTGCAGTTCTTCAGCAAATGCACTTTCAGTAATGTATTGCATAGATTTCTAAATGTTGCTTCTCACATTTAAGGCACTTTACAATCTCGCTTCCCCGTATCTGATCTTTTTCATATTTATACCCCTCTATGTGCTCTGAAATCCTAATTTTCAGTTTATCTTGTATCACATATATACGCTTAACTATGAAAGCTAAATCTTTTATGTGGGCACTCGCTTATAAATCTCTCTCCCCCTCGATATTTGCAACAATGATTTTAAATCCCGTCTTAACACTCACCTCTTTATCCAAAGGTTTTTATGACCTGCTATTATTAAGTCTGTAATTAACTTGTGTTGCACCTGTATGTGATGCTGGTGGCATTTGTTTCATCTTACTCATTTTTTGCATTAGTTTTAATATTCCTGTGTGATTACAAGGTGGGTGTATGAAATTAAGTCCAAATGTTGTCCAAAACAATTTACCGGTCCCCACTGGACATGAGGCTTAGTTCATTGTGTTACTGTAGGATTGTTTTCAATCCTAGCTACGAACTCAGAAAGAGGCCATACTGTATGATAAAGAAATTTACTTTCATGTCTAAAAAACACTTTTCAGAAATTCACAGTAGTAAAAAAACAAAAGCACAGATTGCTCAGCCCATCTCACCCCTACATTGTAAATTAGTATCTGAGACTATAGTGTCTCAGTGTTCTGGCTTGTTAAATAACTAAAAAAACTTAACATGGCATAAGTCCTACCTATCACTTAAAAGGGTTTGCATAACGCATGAATGTTCAAGTGTGCGTGTCTACTGTCCTAATGAGGTTTTTAGGCTCGGTTTTGAGTTTTGCATAATATGGACATTTGGTAAATGTAAATATACGAAGCTTTCAACATTAACGTTCATTTAAATGTTGTTTTGACATGACTATACAGATCTTTACAACATCAATGGTGAAGCGGAATATCACATTTCAGATTAATATATACATTGTAAAAAGTGAAAGATGGATCAACTTAAAAAAATAAGTTTATTCAACTTAAAATTGCACTTCTTTTTCAAATCTTTTTAGGTGTTACTAATTGAAGTAATTTTAAAGTTGATTCAACTTTTCACTTTTTACAGTGTAGAAATACAGTAACAAGGTTGATACTATAATGACCCAGATTTGTCTGAAAAACAATAAGGAGAGCTGGCACCTGTCTGACAGAAACATGAGGAACTTTCAAAGGGGCCCATAGAAACCAAAAGATGACAAACAATAACTGTATATTTATAAAGTTATATGAATAAAGTTATTATAAAAGACTGACACAATTGTGACTGCTTTAGGGTGTTTTTATATCTAACCAAAGCATTTCAATAAAAACAACTTTAATTTTGATCACAGTGTTTTCCACAAAATAAAGAGAAGTAACTACTGTAGCACAGAAAATTAAAATGTTGAGGTTTACAGTCATCAAAAATGACTAGGAAGTGTAGAGGAGTTTGCTTTGAATGACTTGAGCACACCTGTGACTGCAGGACATCATTAGTTTCTCACACCGCTCATGTATGTTTTTGGGTCACTCTTGTTACAGTCTATTGATTCTTAGGTGTAAATTTAATTCATTTGGATCCTCTAAAAGACAAATGCACAAGAAGACAGGAGAATGCAGAGAAGACTCAATAAAGAAGCGATTTAACACTCCAGCTTGAATTTCTCAGCTGTCCAGCATCCAGTAGGGTAAGGATCTGTATTGGCATACTGTGTTTCATCTTTAAAACAATTCAGACTTGAAGCTTTCTTTGCCGTAAACAAACCCTTCATCATCAGAAAGAATCAAAAGCATACTAATCTTTACTAAGGAGCATGTTGTGTAAACTGATGAGTTCACTCAAGTTTAATTTGTTTGGGTCCGATGACAATGAGCCCAAAAATGTATGTGTGCGTATGTGTGTATATAACCTAAGTGAGACTTAATATCTGTAAGTATTAAAGTAACATGCATTTATTTATTTATAATTTCTATAAATATCAATTTAAAAGGCAGGCTAATCTTTCTGTACAAACTACAAAATAACAATGTATGCAAATTAATTACAAGAACTTTAGGAAAATGGACATGCAAATTATAAAAGATTTGAAAGACAAAATTAAGCATTAGGTAAAAGGGTAAATGACATGACAGGATTATTTTTTCTGTATTTAATATAAAACATCAGATAACTAGAATTAATATGAATTAAGTATACAATCACAAAATAATATTATGTTACACAGTGTAAGGTTTACTTTGCTGAGATTTCACTTTGAAATAAAATTAGGAATATGTATATAAATATTTACAAATATAGGGTTGTACCACCTGATATCTGTTGTGCAGTTGTCAATTCTTTTAAAAATGCATTGAAATCTCATGTATTTAAACATTGTTCTTGTCTCAGAAATATGCATTACATCAATTTTTTATATATATATATATATATATATATATATATATATATATATATATATATATATATATATATATATAAATTAAGAAGCTTTATTTGTCATTGACACCAATTCAGTTTTGATATAAATATATCAACATCAACATACTCAGTTAGGTCTATTGAATTTGTTACACAGCATCTCATTGGCTGTCCATATCTCTTGGCCATTTATTGTATAGTATTTGCAATCATATTTAAAACTTTTTTAGCTTACTTTAGGATTTCATAAATGTTTGTTTTGTTTACATGATTACTGATGTTTCTGAAAGGCAAAGAGATCTGTTTTATCTGTTTATCTGTACTGGATAATTTTCTTGCTGGCAAACCTTATAGAATTACTGTAAATACACAAGTCTTTATACTTTAAAAATGCATTTAAATTTTAGATGTATAAATAAACCTCTCAGACTAAGAATTGTCTGATTTTTACTGCCAAATTTCCTGATTTGTCTTTAAGGTGTTTCCATGTCATATTTTTGCATTCATTTGTTTGCTCGGTACAAACAGGCACCTGCGTTCCAGATCATAAACTTCTAGTCATTATGGCATTTATTTAAATAAATTCATTAGGCTTGTTTAGTCATCTTTTTTTCAAATCCTTTATACCTTACACTATTTTCTTTTAATCCAGTACCCTAATTCACTTCAATACACTGTAAAAATTGAAAGTTGGTTTAACTTAAATAGTTAGGCTACTTCAATTGGTAACACCTAAAAAATAGGGGTGGTTTCCTGGACAGGGATTAGTTTAAGCCAGGACTAGACCTTAGTTTAATTAGGAAATATAACTAGTTTTGAAAAACATGCCTTCACGGAAAAAATGATTCATTCATTTTACTCAATTTTTAAGGTAAGTGGTTGCAATCAATTTATTTAAGCTACATTTAAAAAAATATATATTTGGTTTTATTTTTTCAATTTTTTAGTTTTGTTTAAATGTAGCTTAAATAAATCGATTGCAACCATCTACCTTAAAAAAATTTAGTAAATTAAATAAACCATTTTATTTTAAGGCAAAACAAAGGACGCTGATGTATTTTAAGATATGTTTAGTGCAAGTTGTTTCAGTTTGGACAGTTCTTACATTTATTTTAGTCCAATCCCTCTCTGGGAAACCACCCATATATATGAACATCTAGTTGTCTTTTAAGTGAATAAATTTTATTTCTTTATTATATTAATGCATGCTGATGAATGTGCATCTAATGAAGAATATAATGTACAGTATGTCAACTTGATGTTACTTTTCACAGAAGCTCTAGCTTTTATTTGTTCTCAGTTGTCAAGATTGTTTAGTGTTAAGTTATCAAACAGTTTAAAATACCTTCAAATGTAAAACACAAAAATACTTAATGGCTGCTTAATCATTTGGTTTGAGTGTGTCCTAATGATACGCAGACAAATGAATGGCATAACACAAGACACAATCTATATGCAAGACAACCTACATTAACTGAAATGCTTAATTTCTGTCAATATATGAAATGAAAATGCATGCTGATCTTTATACAAACTGATCTTAAAAACTGATCTTCATCTTTTAACATTTCCAAAAACATCTGTTCACAATAACAAATTATGCAAATATATTGTAAAAACAAATTAGTATAATAGGCATGCAAACGTAAGAAAATTGAGAGAAAAATCATCATTTAACCCTTGTGTGGTGTTCATATTTTTGTTACTTAGACAATGTTTGTGGGTCTGGTGGACCCAGAGCATTATTAGTCTCTTAAACCAATGCAGTCATACAAATGTATGTAATATTGTTTATAGATGTTTACTTTAGCCTTATTGCAAGTAATATAGACAGAATTTATGGTTAATATTTGTCATTTAGCACTGGAAGAGGACTATTAATAAACTAAAGTGCCATTCGTTTTTGTGGTAATATGAAAAAAAAATTGTATTCTGATCCAGATATTGGAGGAAAAACATGTTTATCTTAAATAAGTATACATGAAACAAAGTTTTTCATCTCTGTTGATGTTTAATTTTTTGAACTTTATGAAATTGTACACATTTTTGTCAGTCTACACAGCACAGGCCCCAACTAAACACATGCCGTATCATAACACATCATCCACACTGAACACATAACCTGTTCATGCCACCCAACACAACACATAAGAAGCAAATTTTTACTGTGTAGTTGTGTTGCTTATGCATTTCTTGCATTTTATACACATATATTGTGTCCATCTATGGTCCACACACATTGCAGTACAATGTGTTGCTATTGGCCACAATTTAGAATGATGAAAATAAATGGATAATATATTACTTTCTTTATTTTTCACTCTCTCACACACACTCATGCTCCCACACATCTTTGTGGGAAATTTGGTCCCCACAACGTGATAAATACCAGGTACAGACCCATGGTTTTACAAATGGTAACCAATATACCAAATAACCATGATTACTACTCTTTTACTACAATAAAACTATGGATTTTTTTGTATGGGAGATAATGGTAAAATGTAGAATGGTTCCTGTTAGACAAAAGGTAAAGTGTTTGGGACAGTGGTTACAGACAAATGTTCATGCATGATATATAACATGTTGTATGCTTGCGGCATTACAGCAAGAGCAGAGGGACAAAACTCTGACATGCATCCATCACATATGTACAGACATATATACAAACACACTCATGCACTCACAGGAGTCCCAGGCAGGAGAAAAACAGAGTGGAGATACATAGCACATTCATTTTTTACACTCTTTTTAACCCCGGGTCCAGTGGACCCGAACACCACAAATGTAATATAAATGTGTAGGGGAGGGTACACAGTGTACAGTAATTATAAATTTGATTATTTTTATGTTCTTTATAGAAAATGAGCCAAGGCCAATGAATCTGAGGTTGAAACAACAACTAATTGCATAGTTTTTTTTCCCACAGACCCGAACACCACACAGGGGTTAAATGGGAAAATGAAATAACATGCATTATTCCCTTTAAAAAAAAAAAAACTTAATTAGGCCTCTAATTCTTCAAAACTGTACTTGTGCATACATTTTCAATTTTAATGAATACAAAAAAAATATTTTCAGTTTAGATATCTCAAACACCTAGAAGATGAAATTAATTAATAAAATTATTTTATTTTTGTACGAAACCTTTCCTATAAACAAATTGCAAAAAAAACAGTAAGTTTAATGCTACTGTATACTGACATAATTGAAAAATGTCCAAAAACTTGGATGTTTCTTAAACATGCATGAGAAACTCCAATTAATGTCTCTATATCAAATAATTTCAAGCTAAACAATTAATTTATATTCAAGAACAGCATTTTAGAAATGTTAAAGCTCACGTAACACACGCTGTTTCTGCATTTCTGATATTAATCTGGAGTACCTATGGAGTAGTATGACATCCTTTATATCTCTGAAGAGTCTTTAGTTTAATCAGATTTATAAAAGAAAGATTAGCTTTACCGAATCTTTCCGATAACGTACGAAAAAATGAAGGAGGAGTTATAACAAGGGAGGAGCGAGTACGAGTCATACAACACTATACAACACTGTTTTAACTTATGATTCACTACATGTTCGTGTCATTTATATAATATACACGCGCCTATTTCCAACATAAGACAGAAGTCTTACTTACCACGTGTAACTCGTCATGACCCGGTTCTGAAAATCCACCGCATCAAACACACACGCAAAACTCCGCTGCTAATCCGGATAATAAACTATATCCATTGTTTCCATAAGGCTGGATGTCTTCTCCTTACATCCAAAAACACACTTCTTTTGTTCCATTGTTGACTTTTGAAATTAAACAAAGCTGAGTGGCGTGATAAGCTGTTAGCAAGCTCTAGCGTCTCCCGCTGACTGACGGCTGGGCGGGGTTTTCCGGGGGAAGTTTTCCGGCGGAAGCCCATATAAAGAAGTGATACGTATCGAAAACCCCTGAAACGTCAGTTAGAACCGTAATCGAAAAAAATTAGCCGAAACTTGTACGAACCCTGGCGAAGTGCATTCGGCACAGAAATACTCTGAAACACGCCCAACTGCATTTTTGACACTTTGCCTACGTTTAGCATGAGGAAACAACTCTATAACTGTGTTAATAAGTCAGAATGCTTGAAATACCATTAAACCCCCCCTTTAATGTTATTGTGTGAAGAGTCAGACCTAAAGGTGTTCCTGGTTATTAAAAAGGATCAGTAAGAAAATTAAAAAGTACTAATAGTTTTTTATGTACTTAAATATTTTAAGTAGAACAAAAACTTTTATTTATGAAATGTAGTGGAGTAAAAAGTATGATATTATGATTTGAAATGTTTGTTTTCAGAAGACAAACACTTATAAAATAAATTTGAAAAATGTACTAAAGCAGAAAGAAAAAATACTTAATGTCCACCTCTGTGTTCTAGTCGTGTGATAAATTGCACCACACTGTAAAAAGCAAAAGTTGGTTCAACTTTAAAAATTATTTTAATTTGTAACACCTAAAAAACTAAGTTTTGTAAACTTACATTTTCTTTAAGTTAAAAAATTAAGTTTAATATTTTTTAAGTTACTTCAATTGGTAACACCTAAAATATTTAAACATTTTCAACAATTTCACGTTAAAATTTAAGTTAAAAAAATCTAAATTTTAGGCGTTACCTATTGAAGTAGTTTTTAGGTTGATCCAACTTTTTACAGTGTGTTAGAAAGTCTACTGTAAAGTATGTTGTCCTCAGTTGTATGTCAATGTAATGCTGTCCAGTTATGTAGTATGCATATGTGTATGCCACAAGAGGGCACTAAAGTGTAAGCTACTGCATTATTTGCATTATTATGTTTGTCCTAAGTGAGTTACGGTTGTCTCTTACTGAAAGTTGTCTGATTGTGAGACTGATGTGTCGGCAGCTAGAAAAATAAATATGAGATGATGATCTATATCTATCGTCCACTTTTTCATCCGAATGGAACGCTAACTCAACATCTACGTTCTGTGCGCATGCGCCATTTCCATCAGTAGTCGTCAGAGAGACTGATTCCGCAGCAGGTGCGAGCTGGACTGTGCAAAGTGCGCGTGAAAAGCAAATGTAAGTTGCCTGTTTATTCAGTAGATAATGAATGTTAGTTAATGTGTTGGTAAAGCATTAATAGAATGTTGTCCTGGTTTTAAGCGATGATTATTGATCACTTTTGAAGCCATTTGTCTCGTGCTTTACGTGAATGTGCTAAATGCTAATTATGTAATATGTAAGTATTATTTGTCATTTGCAATATATCTTTGCTAAGCATCGTTTGATCATGTTTAGGTCATTTAAATTAGGTATGTGAGTAAAATGTTCAACATGGTTAAATGCTTAAACTAGTTGTTCAGATAGAGAGTGCTTGAAAAATCCTTTAAAATGACACCGAGACCAGTTTATGGGTTCAAGAATAACAAAATATTGTCCATTTGAAACTCGAAAGTCATCACTTTATTTTGTCCTAATGTTTTCCATTTTGCGGGTGGTACTGTAAAACTCCCGTGTGGTCGTCGTTAAAATTAATTGAAATTTTGTTCGCTTGTAGTTTAGCAATTAAATAGGCTATTACAATTTCAAGAATGTTTTACTCTGCACGTCGCCTGAGGAAATATGAAGTTGCGTTGAGCGGAACCAAACTGACAGCGTAGATAGTCGCGTAACTATTTAAATTACCTCAGGAACAAGTTTCGGTTTTCAGTGTTTTGCCGTTTCTGACCAAAAACACTGAAAACACTGGTGGTAGTATTGCATAATAATGTTATTGCCTGTATGCGAATTCCTTTAAGTTATTCTTATTTTAGACTAGGAAACTTCTTTCAGGAGATATTTGCAACAGTTATGGAAATAATGCTTGTGCAATAATACTGAAAGTATATCTGTTAATGTATTTTTTTACTTTGTAGACCACGTAAACACATACAGAAACCCCTTTATACACACTTGTGACCTGTAACTTTGTTCACTGCTGTGTTGTTGAATGGCAAAGAGTGTCAAATTAAACCCTATTGCATGAAACAAACGAAATTCAGTGGTCCAACCGACACCAAATTGAGGAAAGCTAAATATAATCTTTCATCTAACACAGTCCAACCTTTTTTTTAGACCTGCTATCGAACATCGTGGATACTGCACGAATTTAATTAAGACCTTTATTATTTTCCTTTTTCGAAGGAAATTGACTAAATCAAAATTCAGTGACATTTTAGATCTTTATAAATGTAAATCTTCTTTATGGTCGATATTGTAACCGGTGGGATTTGTTTTAAGGTTAAAGAAAAAGACAAAAATTTTCAATATTTTACGATGTTCTTACCTCAACTTAGACAAATTAATACATACCTATTTTTTTCAATGCGTTTACTTTTAATCTTTGTACAGCGCGTCGTGAATGTGTTAGCATTTAGCCTAGCCCCATTCATTCCTTATGTTTCTGCAAAGTGGGTAGACCCATCAGTGTTTAAAGAGGTGTTAACAGACCTGTTAGTCAAAAAAAAAAATGTTTCAGTTACAGTGTTAATGGAGCTTTTATTCCAGACTGATAGTTCCCATTTACACCCAATTCATTACAGTGATTTCTTATGATCTCATGTAAATGGATTTAATGTTTTAGTATCCTACCATATCAATCTGTTACGTCCTGCTCAAGCCGCGCTGTCAAAGTTGGTGGATTAACTTAGGTTACGTGCCCACGTTACTTTCCTGTGTGCGTGATCACGAAAACGTAACGTTTGTAAACGTATTCAAGCACTGCAGTTTTAAAACAAGTGATTTTAAGCCTTTGAAACACAACTAAATGCGTGCACTGTTTCTGTGTGTGAGGAGCGTGCAAGTCCCGCAACCGCTGCTCATTAAGTTTGTGACAATTTTTACCGTTCATTGTCGTTAAATAATATATGTGCCAAAATTCCCATCGCAAGTATCCTCATAAACACAACCATTTTAGGGCTTAAGAGAAAGTAAGCAGCTGAAAGACAAACACATGTGTAACAGTATATTGGATCCTGGCTTTAAAAATTATATAAAATTAGTCCTATATCGTGATTGAAGATTTTGGTCATATCGTCCTCCCCAGGGCCGAGTACAGACCTTTTGAGGGGCATGTGCTGAAACAAAAAAAGGGGACCCCCTCCAAATAAATATCACATAATAATCGTCTTAAAAGCTTTTATATTTTACCAACGAAATATGTGCTCTCTTTGGAGGTCAAAGAGAAGTAGTTTAATTTCTCAGAAATATAATTTAAAAATTTACATTTCATTCCTAAAACTGAACAGAAAGACTTCTCAAGTTAATTGCACGCTTTAGTTTCTATGAATCATTGTTATTGTGATTATTTTTGGGGTTTCAGTAACAATTAAAGGGATAGTTCACACACAAAAAAAAAATGAATATTCAGTCATCATTTACTCGCCCGCATTGTTTTAAACCTGTATGAGTTTTTTTATTCTGTTAAACACAAAAGAAGATATTTTGAAAATAAATGATGGTCAACACATAGCTGATGGTACCCATTAACTTCCATAGTAGGAATCATCAAAAATATCTTCTTTTGCATTCAACAGAACAAATAATTTGATACAGGCTTGGAACAACATGAGTGTGAAGAAATTAAAACAGATTTGTCATCTTTGGGTGAAATATCCTTTAAGATATTTTCTAAGAATTGTCACAGGTTATACAATGCTTTATTTACTAAAGTGGTGCTTTTTTAAATTTATTTAATAAAAAACAGTCACATTTCTTTAATGTTTATAGCCACTTTGTGATTAAATAGACTTGACTAAGCAGGTGAATGTTTATTTGGCATAAACCAAAGAACTGGACTGATTCAATTCTGAAATAGATTCCTCTATAGCAGCGGTTCTCAACCTTTCTTACAAAAATACCCAAACACAAGACATTTCTTAATTCTTGGTTTTGTTTAACTTATTTAAATGCTTATTTTGGATAATTTTAGTAATCTTAAGGCTCTCTTGGAAGTTTGTTGAAGGCCCCTGATGGGTTGAGAACGATTGGTCTATCACTATTTGACTAACAAAGCCTCTCTAAATCCAGCCACACCCAAAGTGATTGAGACCTTCAGTGAAGCTCCTCCTACAGCAATCCACCAATAAATGCTGGAGTCAAACACAGAGAGAAATCACTTCATATATGACAACTAAAAGCTTCATGACTTCTTGATGGTGTTGATAGAAGAGCTTGAGAAGATGAGAGATTCACAACCAATACTGAAGAACAAAGAGGTTGGTGTTTATTTTTCAATCTTAATTATTGATGCTTGAGGAATAATCACACTGAAAACAATGATTCATTGAATTTAATACATTTTTTTAAGGTAAGTGGTTGCAATCAATTTATTTAAGCTATATTTTAACAAAAAAGATTAGTAAAGTAAAATAAAATATACAACTTTTGTTTAAATGTAGCTTAAATAAATTGATTGCAACCACTTACAATAAAAAATTGATTAAATTCAATGAATCATTGTTTTCAGTGCACAAATACAGAAAATTATTCAAATTGATTAGGAAAAAATTTAACTAAATACATGATAAATAATAGATTCAGTAGAATTGCATGTAACATCAGGTAAACTGGTTTATCAAAGCAAATTCCAGTGGATTAAATGGCTGTGTTCTTTGGGAATTTATCCATGACTTTGGCTTTGGAAGTGCAATGTTCCACTAAGTAAACTATAAGACTGGACATTGACAATAAATTACAGGAAATTAAAGGAATGAGATAACTTAATTCACTTAAAGGTAAAAACTTCTGAAAGAAAAAAAGACAGCATTAGTGGCAGCAGTTTGCCAGTTACTTACTGTAGATGTTATTTACTGGAAAGAGTTTGTTCAAAGTTAAATGAATGTTAAAACATTAACAAGTTTTTATCTTTACAAAATAAACAGCTAAGCAACAGAAAAAGGTTGATGAGGATTTCTGGTTGCCAAATGCTTTGCATAATGCTGTTATTTTATAGTTTTATTCTGTAAAGATGAAGACTTGTTAATGTTTAATGTTTATTTATCTTTGAAAAAACTCTTTCCATGATTAACATCAATTTAAATCTACAGTTATTGGCAAACAGCTGCATAATTAAAGCAAAACATTTTACCATGATGAGGAACAAATACATGACTGAATTTTAACAATTTAATATGTTTATTTTAGATATCATGATGGAAATAAACAAGGACAATCAGCCTGAACTGAATAAAGCTGATGAAATGCATCGTAATATTACAACAATACAGAATGTTGCACAGAAAGGAACTCGAAGAACAGGAGACAAAACGTTTGAAAAGAGTGTGAAAAGAGACGAACGCCATACGGATCGCTCAAGGATTCACAGTGAGGAGAAGCCCACGTGTCATCGCTGTGGGAAAAGTTTCAGCAGAAAATCAAACCTCGCAATGCACATAAAAATTCACACTGGAGAGAAACCCTTCGCTTGCCATCAGTGTGAAAAAACTTTCCCAGATAAAACACAACTTCAGAAACACATGAGAACTCACACTGGCGAGAGACCATACACTTGTCACGAGTGTGGAAAATGTTTTACCCAAATATCACACTTAAAAGATCATATGAAAATCCACACTGGCGAGAAACCATACACTTGTCAGGAGTGTGGAAAATGTTTTACCCAAATATCACATTTAAAAACACATATGAAAATCCACACTGGAGAAAAACCATTCACGTGTGATCTGTGTGGAAAGAGTTTTTCATGTCCAAGTAGCCTTAACATACATGCAGTAATTCACACTGAAGAGAAACCTTTTACATGCAGTCAATGTAAAAAAAGTTTCAGAAGTAAAAGCAACCTTACAGCACACATGAAAATTCACAGTGAAGAGAAACCTTTCGCTTGTCTTCAGTGTGAAGAGTGTTTCAGAGATGCAAGTCAACTTAAGACACACATGACAATTCACACCGGAGAGAAACCATTTGCATGTCATCTGTGTGAAATGAGTTTTACAACTAAAGGCAATCTTAAGTCACACATGAGAATCCACACTGGAGAGAGACCTTTCGTGTGTCATCTGTGTGGAAAGGGTTTTTCACAACTAACTAACCTTAAGATTCACGCAAGAGTCCACACCGGAGAGAAACCGTTTACATGCAGTCAGTGTAACAAGTGTTTCAGTATTAAACCCAACCTTAAAGTACACATGAAAATTCACAGAGATGAGAAACCTTTCGCTTGTCTTCAGTGTGAAAAGTGTTTCCGAGATGAAAGACAACTTAAGACACACATGACAATTCACACTGGAGAGAAACCATTCAGATGTCTTCAGTGTGGAAAGAGTTTTAAAAGTAAATGCACTCTTGGGATACACATGGCAGCTCACGCTGGAGTGAAACCATTTGTGTGTCATCTGTGTGGAACAAGTTTTTCATATCTATCCAGCCTTAAGATGCATTCAAGAGTTCACACCGGAGAGAAACCTTTTGCATGCAGTCAATGTAAAAAAAGTTTTACACGTAAAAGCAACCTTACAGAACACATGAAAATTCACAGTAAAGAGAAACCTTTCGCTTGTCTTCAGTGTGAAAAGTGTTTCAGAAAAAAAAGTCATCTTAAGACACACATGAGAATTCACACTGAGAGAAACCATTCAGATGCTATTAGTGAGTTTCAAAAATAAAAATTCGCCCTAATGCACACGTGAGAATTCATGCTGGAAAGAAACCGTTTCCATCTGTAGAGTAATGGGAGACACATGAGTGGACTTTCTGTTGTAACGTCTCAGATGCGATTTATACGTTTGCATAGGACCTACGTTATAGGCTATATGCTGCAGTTTTCATTTAAACTTCTGCGTCATTGTTCACCTCGATGTGCATTACAAGTTCAGATCACAACTGTTGGTCTAAAAATGAACTCATGAATCAGCCCTAGTAAAAAAATAGTATGCTATTTTTAATTTTGATACACTTCAGTATACTTGCAGTCACACTAATGACCATTTAAAGTGTGCTATTGATTAGTTTACTTTATTAGAGTGCTATTTTGGAACAGCTAATTTTTTACTTTGTATATTTTAGTCGTAATTTAATTGTAATAAAGTACAACTTTAAGTTTATTTCGTGTACTTTTCTGTGTTAAATTGGAACATCTTACTGTGGTATTGTGCATTGTAATCAACTTAAACTTCTTTACCATATATATATATATATATATATATATATATATATATATATATATATATATATATATATATATATATATATATATATATATATATATATATATATATATATATATATATATATATATATGAAGAGTTTCGTTGCAAAACGAGATAAATCCATTTTTTTTAACATTTTTGTCAAAACATGTTTATTATTATGTTATCATGTTATTATTTTGTTTTATGGTGCTACTTAGTTGTATTTTAAGTTATGAAGCTTTTAAATCAAAACAAACAAACTGCAGTTGCATGGAAATTAATTGGAATGCACAACCAAAAAACGCGATTTCTGAACAATTAAAAAAACGGTGGTTATCTCGTTTTGCAACGAAACTCTTCATATATATATATATATATATATATATATACTGTATGAAGGTTTTCAAAAAAACTAAGTAGCCTACATTAATCCCTCATCTAGCGATTCAAATACTCTAGTAATTAAACATCTAAAATGATCATTATTTGTACGTTTTCTGAGAGGTGCACCGTCCTATTAACCTAAAACTACTAAGATACTTGGACATACACATGTTTGACATCTTGGTTTCGGTTTAAAAACATGCAGGAATTTGAAAAAAAAATGCCGGACTTGCTTGATGTTTAAAGAGTTATTAAGAGTTCGGGACTGATTTATGTTAAAAAATTATTAAGATCGACAAGACTCGTGCTGACTGACAGAACCAAAACGCAATGCACCCACAGACACACAAGTGCGCACTGACATTTCAGAAACATCCTTTTTGACAAGAATTTACGAAAGCATAATAAGCATTACAACAAACTTGCTGAGATCTTTATTATCTATGTCTATACAGCGTTTGCGCGAACAGAACGAATTGTTTAAAAAACTTTCTCATTAATCTTCATCTAATAAATAAGTAGGTATTCATTTAAAATTTCAAATAACAGTATGCTCTTTTATTTAAAATTCAGTTCTGACTTAGTTCAAAACAAGAACATAATTTTAAACAATAAGGTAATTAGAAAGATTTAATTCAAATGTTTCAGTTGTTATTTACTAATTTTATTTTTATGTTAATTGCAATTCATGTCATAGTAATCTTAAGTTTAAATTTTGCTTTTAAAATGTTACATTTTAATATTTTTATTTATTTACTTATTTATTTTATTTTTACCTATATTGACAATAAAGCTTGCTTTAACTTAAAGTAATTAAAAGATCATCTGTGATCGAAGTCACACGGAGTTATTAACGAATATATTATTATCAGAGTGCAGCATTTTATAAAGGTTTTCTGGTCTTGTGTAGTAAAAAAACAAAAAAATGTCATTTTTTTTTACAGTTGGGTTAAAAGAAGTTTGATATTAGCAGCAGTTTTTAAATTTTAAACGAATTCCAAAACAGCTCAGGTTTCTAAATAAGGGCTGGCGCAGAAAATGTCATTCCATAGATTGCACTCATTCACTTCACACACATATTTGACGTGCTTTAAGAGGTTTATAATTTAGCGCTGTTCCAGTAAACACGTGATTATGTCTGGATGAAATTTTTTTCATTCAAATTCAAATTTTAATTATAGATCCTGTTTTTGACATCAATTCAAATTCAAGAATTAAATTGGAATTCAGGAGTCATACCCAATAAAATTCTGAATTCTGCACAAGCATGTGGTTAATAGAAGTGTTAACAGAGCTGTTAGCCGAAATGTTTATGTTTCAGTCACATCAGTGTTAATGGAGCTGTTGATATCCCATTATTCCAGACTGATAGTTCCCATTTACACCAAATTCATCTTAAGCTCTCATCTAAATTACTATGCAAAGCACATGTTTGTGTTTAAATAGGCTGAGGCATGTAATGAAATATCATAAAAGTATGTGACAAGTTTGTCAACTCTCAAGTTTTGGGGGGTCAAAGAGAAGGAGTTTAATTGCTCAGAAATGTTATAAAAATTGACATTTCATAAAAACTGAACAGAGAGACTTTTCAAGTTGGGGTCCAGAAACAATACAAAGCCAAAGCGCAGTAACTACGCATTTGGTCAAAATTAAGTTAAGGGTTGAAATGGGCTTTGTGAGAACTGATGTGTCTTATGACAAAGTCTCCTGGTTCAATTTTGTCCCATTTCAGAGAAACGTGTGTGCCAAAATTGCAGTAACATGTTTGACCTGCTGGTGTAAAACACTTTAAGGGCATTTTTCTCGGTTTCAGTGTTTGCGTAGTTACTGCACTTAGCCTTTGTAGGGCAAAATAAAGGGATAGTTCCGTACTCAGCCTACTCACCAGCATGCAGTTTTAAAGGTCTTGTTTTTCCTGATCCCATTTTTCAAACTTTAGTTAGTGTGTAATGTTGCTGTTAAAGCATAAATAATACATGCAAAATGATAACGCTAAAGTTCACTGCCAAGTGATATATTTTCTTTAACAGAAGTCCCGTTTAAAGCAGCGAAAGGCCGGTTTGGACTACAGCTCTCTACTTCCTGATTGTATGATGTCAATAAAAGAGGTTTTGACTAAACTCCCACAGTCGCCAGATAAACTCAAACGGCAAAGCTAAGCTGCTATCGAATCACAACACACTAAACAAACTACACAATCAGAACTCGTACGTATTTCTGAAGGAGGGACTTCATAGAACAAGAAAAACATCAGACCGTTTTGAAAATTACGATATACAGATAAGTAAATTATGTGAAAAATACAGCATTTTTTTACACATGAAACATGAACACATGTTATATTGCGCACCATAAACACAACATAGCTTCAAAAACACAGGAAAAACTCTAAACCTGTATGAAGTTTTTATTCTGTTGAACACAAAAAAATACATTTTGATAGTAACACATGGAACACATAGGTTTTGAACAACAAGAGTGATGAAATGATAACAGATTTTAAGATTTTAACAGACCTCTTTAAGAAGCTTCTACACTGTAAAAAATAATATGCCCCATCTACTCAATAAAATTGTGGCAACAGATTACAAGCAATATCATTAATTACATTCAACAAATCAAAATTGATTTAGATTTACTCTATAAACTCCTTAATATTAACATATTCAAAAAGCCAAACTGCAATTTGCAATTAAAAATTTTATTAAAATTTAAACAAAAATATTGGGTATACTAGACAATGATCTAGCACTATACAATAAAAATATTATTAACGTACGAAAAAATGAAGGAGGAGTTATAACAAGGGAGGAGCGAGTACGAGTCATACAACACTATACAACACTGTTTTAACTTATGATTCACTACATGTTCGTGTCATTTATATAATATACACGCGCCTATTTCCAACATAAGACAGAAGTCTTACTTACCACGTGTAACTCGTCATGACCCGGTTCTGAAAATCCACCGCATCAAACACACACGCAAAACTCCGCTGCTAATCCGGATAATAAACTATATCCATTGTTTCCATAAGGCTGGATGTCTTCTCCTTACATCCAAAAACACACTTCTTTTGTTCCATTGTTGACTTTTGAAATTAAACAAAGCTGAGTGGCGTGATAAGCTGTTAGCAAGCTCTAGCGTCTCCCGCTGACTGACGGCTGGGCGGGGTTTTCCGGGGGAAGTTTTCCGGCGGAAGCCCATATAAAGAAGTGATACGTATCGAAAACCCCTGAAACGTCAGTTATAACCGTAATCGAAAAAAATTAGCCGAAACTTGTACGAACCCTGGCGAAGTGCATTCGGCACAGAAATACTCTGAAACACGCCCAACTGCATTTTTGACACTTTGCCTACGTTTAGCATGAGGAAACAACTCTATAACTGTGTTAATAAGTCAGAATGCTTGAAATACCATTAAACCCCCCCTTTAATGTTATTGTGTGAAGAGTCAGACCTAAAGGTGTTCCTGGTTATTAAAAAGGATCAGTAAGAAAATTAAAAAGTACTAATAGTTTTTTATGTACTTAAATATTTTAAGTAGAACAAAAACTTTTATTTATGAAATGTAGTGGAGTAAAAAGTATGATATTATGATTTGAAATGTTTGTTTTCAGAAGACAAACACTTATAAAATAAATTTGAAAAATGTACTAAAGCAGAAAGAAAAAATACTTAATGTCCACCTCTGTGTTCTAGTCGTGTGATAAATTGCACCACACTGTAAAAAGCAAAAGTTGGTTCAACTTTAAAAATTATTTTAATTTGTAACACCTAAAAAACTAAGTTTTGTAAACTTACATTTTCTTTAAGTTAAAAAATTAAGTTTAATATTTTTTAAGTTACTTCAATTGGTAACACCTAAAATATTTAAACATTTTCAACAATTTCACGTTAAAATTTAAGTTAAAAAAATCTAAATTTTAGGCGTTACCTATTGAAGTAGTTTTTAGGTTGATCCAACTTTTTACAGTGTGTTAGAAAGTCTACTGTAAAGTATGTTGTCCTCAGTTGTATGTCAATGTAATGCTGTCCAGTTATGTAGTATGCATATGTGTATGCCACAAGAGGGCACTAAAGTGTAAGCTACTGCATTATTTGCATTATTATGTTTGTCCTAAGTGAGTTACGGTTGTCTCTTACTGAAAGTTGTCTGATTGTGAGACTGATGTGTCGGCAGCTAGAAAAATAAATATGAGATGATGATCTATATCTATCGTCCACTTTTTCATCCGAATGGAACGCTAACTCAACATCTACGTTCTGTGCGCATGCGCCATTTCCATCAGTAGTCGTCAGAGAGACTGATTCCGCAGCAGGTGCGAGCTGGACTGTGCAAAGTGCGCGTGAAAAGCAAATGTAAGTTGCCTGTTTATTCAGTAGATAATGAATGTTAGTTAATGTGTTGGTAAAGCATTAATAGAATGTTGTCCTGGTTTTAAGCGATGATTATTGATCACTTTTGAAGCCATTTGTCTCGTGCTTTACGTGAATGTGCTAAATGCTAATTATGTTAAGTATTATTTGTCATTTGCAATATATCTTTGCTAAGCATCGTTTGATCATGTTTAGGTCATTTAAATTAGGTATGTGAGTAAAATGTTCAACATGGTTAAATGCTTAAACTAGTTGTTCAGATAGAGAGTGCTTGAAAAATCCTTTAAAATGACACCGAGACCAGTTTATGGGTTCAAGAATAACAAAATATTGGCCATTTGAAACTCGAAAGTCATCACTTTATTTTGTCCTAATGTTTTCCATTTTGCGGGTGGTACTGTAAAACTCCCGTGTGGTCGTCGTTAAAATTAATTGAAATTTTGTTCGCTTGTAGTTTAGCAATTAAATAGGCTATTACAATTTCAAGAATGTTTTACTCTGCACGTCGCCTGAGGAAATATGAAGTTGCGTTGAGCGGAACCAAACTGACAGCGTAGATAGTCGCGTAACTATTTAAATTACCTCAGGAACAAGTTTCGGTTTTCAGTGTTTTGCCGTTTCTGACCAAAAACACTGAAAACACTGGTGGTAGTATTGCATAATAATGTTATTGCCTGTATGCGAATTCCTTTAAGTTATTCTTATTTTAGACTAGGAAACTTCTTTCAGGAGATATTTGCAACAGTTATGGAAATAATGCTTGTGCAATAATACTGAAAGTATATCTGTTAATGTATTTTTTTACTTTGTAGACCACGTAAACACATACAGAAACCCCTTTATACACACTTGTGACCTGTAACTTTGTTCACTGCTGTGTTGTTGAATGGCAAAGAGTGTCAAATTAAACCCTATTGCATGAAACAAACGAAATTCAGTGGTCCAACCGACACCAAATTGAGGAAAGCTAAATATAATCTTTCATCTAACACAGTCCAACCTTTTTTTTAGACCTGCTATCGAACATCGTGGATACTGCACGAATTTAATTAAGACCTTTATTATTTTCCTTTTTCGAAGGAAATTGACTAAATCAAAATTCAGTGACATTTTAGATCTTTATAAATGTAAATCTTCTTTATGGTCGATATTGTAACCGGTGGGATTTGTTTTAAGGTTAAAGAAAAAGACAAAAATTTTCAATATTTTACGATGTTCTTACCTCAACTTAGACAAATTAATACATACCTATTTTTTTCAATGCGTTTACTTTTAATCTTTGTACAGCGCGTCGTGAATGTGTTAGCATTTAGCCTAGCCCCATTCATTCCTTATGTTTCTGCAAAGTGGGTAGACCCATCAGTGTTTAAAGAGGTGTTAACAGACCTGTTAGTCAAAAAAAAAAATGTTTCAGTTACAGTGTTAATGGAGCTTTTATTCCAGACTGATAGTTCCCATTTACACCCAATTCATTACAGTGATTTCTTATGATCTCATGTAAATGGATTTAATGTTTTAGTATCCTACCATATCAATCTGTTACGTCCTGCTCAAGCCGCGCTGTCAAAGTTGGTGGATTAACTTAGGTTACGTGCCCACGTTACTTTCCTGTGTGCGTGATCACGAAAACGTAACGTTTGTAAACGTATTCAAGCACTGCAGTTTTAAAACAAGTGATTTTAAGCCTTTGAAACACAACTATATGCGTGCACTGTTTCTGTGTGTGAGGAGCGTGCAAGTCCCGCAACCGCTGCTCATTAAAGGGACACTTCACCGATTTAGCATTCAGCTTTGTATCTGTAGAAACCCGGCAGTATTACTGAATTACCATGTTTCCCTCCCTCATTTCCCCCTGAGAGGAGAGATATCTGCATTTTTGGTTCTGGAAAAAAGTCCTCCGATGATGTAATATGACGATTTTTGCATCATCGGAGGACTTTTTTGCAGAACCAAAATGCAGATATCTCTCCTCTCAGAGGGAAATGATGGAGGGAAACATGGTCATTCAGTAATACTGCCGGGTTTCTACAGATACAAAGCTGAATGCTAAATCGGTGAAGTATCCCTTTAAGTTTGTGACAATTTTTACCGTTCATTGTCGTTAAATAATATATGTGCCAAAATTCCCATCGCAAGTATCCTCATAAACACAACCATTTTAGGGCTTAAGAGAAAGTAAGCAGCTGAAAGACAAACACATGTGTAACAGTATATTGGATCCTGGCTTTAAAAATTATATAAAATTAGTCCTATATCGTGATTGAAGATTTTGGTCATATCGTCCTCCCCAGGGCCGAGTACAGACCTTTTGAGGGGCATGTGCTGAAACAAAAAAAGGGGACCCCCTCCAAATAAATATCACATAATAATCGTCTTAAAAGCTTTTATATTTTACCAACGAAATATGTGCTCTCTTTGGAGGTCAAAGAGAAGTAGTTTAATTTCTCAGAAATATAATTTAAAAATTTACATTTCATTCCTAAAACTGAACAGAAAGACTTCTCAAGTTAATTGCACGCTTTAGTTTCTATGAATCATTGTTATTGTGATTATTTTTGGGGTTTCAGTAACAATTAAAGGGATAGTTCACACACAAAAAAAAAAATGAATATTCAGTCATCATTTACTCGCCCGCATTGTTTTAAACCTGTATGAGTTTTTTTATTCTGTTAAACACAAAAGAAGATATTTTGAAAATAAATGATGGTCAACACATAGCTGATGGTACCCATTAACTTCCATAGTAGGAATCATCAAAAATATCTTCTTTTGCATTCAACAGAACAAATAATTTGATACAGGCTTGGAACAACACGAGTGTGAAGAAATTAAAACAGATTTGTCATCTTTGGGTGAAATATCCTTTAAGATATTTTCTAAGAATTGTCACAGGTTATACAATGCTTTATTTACTAAAGTGGTGCTTTTTTAAATTTATTTAATAAAAAACAGTCACATTTCTTTAATGTTTATAGCCACTTTGTGATTAAATAGACTTGACTAAGCAGGTGAATGTTTATTTGGCATAAACCAAAGAACTGGACTGATTCAATTCTGAAATAGATTCCTCTATAGCAGCGGTTCTCAACCTTTCTTACAAAAATACCCAAACACAAGACATTTCTTAATTCTTGGTTTTGTTTAACTTATTTAAATGCTTATTTTGGATAATTTTAGTAATCTTAAGGCTCTCTTGGAAGTTTGTTGAAGGCCCCTGATGGGTTGAGAACGATTGGTCTATCACTATTTGACTAACAAAGCCTCTCTAAATCCAGCCACACCCAAAGTGATTGAGACCTTCAGTGAAGCTCCTCCTACAGCAATCCACCAATAAATGCTGGAGTCAAACACAGAGAGAAATCACTTCATATATGACAACTAAAAGCTTCATGACTTCTTGATGGTGTTGATAGAAGAGCTTGAGAAGATGAGAGATTCACAACCAATACTGAAGAACAAAGAGGTTGGTGTTTATTTTTCAATCTTAATTATTGATGCTTGAGGAATAATCACACTGAAAACAATGATTCATTGAATTTAATACATTTTTTTAAGGTAAGTGGTTGCAATCAATTTATTTAAGCTATATTTTAACAAAAAAGATTAGTAAAGTAAAATAAAATATACAACTTTTGTTTAAATGTAGCTTAAATAAATTGATTGCAACCACTTACAATAAAAAATTGATTAAATTCAATGAATCATTGTTTTCAGTGCACAAATACAGAAAATTATTCAAATTGATTAGGAAAAAATTTAACTAAATACATGATAAATAATAGATTCAGTAGAATTGCATGTAACATCAGGTAAACTGGTTTATCAAAGCAAATTCCAGTGGATTAAATGGCTGTGTTCTTTGGGAATTGATCCATGACTTTGACTTTGGAAGTGCAATGTACCACTAAGTAAACTATAAGACTGGACATTGACAAAAAATTACAGGAAATTAAAGGAATGAGATAACTTAATTCACATAAAGGTAAAAACTTCTGAAAGAAAAAAAGACAGTATTAGTGGCAGCAGTTTGCCAGTTACTTACTGTAGATGTTATTTACTGGAAAGAGTTTGTTCAAAGTTAAATGAATGTTAAAACATTAACAAGTTTTTATCTTTACAAAATAAACAGCTAAGCAACAGAAAAAGGTTGATGAGGATTTCTGGTTGCCAAATGCTTTGCATAATGCTGTTATTTTATAGTTTTATTCTGTAAAGATGAAGACTTGTTAATGTTTAATGTTTATTTATCTTTGAAAAAACTCTTTCCATGATTAACATCAATTTAAATCTACAGTTATTGGCAAACAGCTGCATAATTAAAGCAAAACATTTTACCATGATGAGGAACAAATACATGACTGAATTTTAACAATTTAATATGTTTATTTTAGATATCATGATGGAAATAAACAAGGACAATCAGCCTGAACTGAATAAAGCTGATGAAATGCATCGTAATATTACAACAATACAGAATGTTGCACAGAAAGGAACTCGAAGAACAGGAGACAAAACGTTTGAAAAGAGTGTGAAAAGAGACGAACGCCATACGGATCGCTCAAGGATTCACAGTGAGGAGAAGCCCACGTGTCATCGCTGTGGGAAAAGTTTCAGCAGAAAATCAAACCTCGCAATGCACATAAAAATTCACACTGGAGAGAAACCCTTCGCTTGCCATCAGTGTGAAAAAACTTTCCCAGATAAAACACAACTTCAGAAACACATGAGAACTCACACTGGCGAGAGACCATACACTTGTCACGAGTGTGGAAAATGTTTTACCCAAATATCACACTTAAAAGATCATATGAAAATCCACACTGGCGAGAAACCATACACTTGTCAGGAGTGTGGAAAATGTTTTACCCAAATATCACATTTAAAAACACATATGAAAATCCACACTGGAGAAAAACCATTCACGTGTGATCTGTGTGGAAAGAGTTTTTCATGTCCAAGTAGCCTTAACATACATGCAGTAATTCACACTGAAGAGAAACCTTTTACATGCAGTCAATGTAAAAAAAGTTTCAGAAGTAAAAGCAACCTTACAGCACACATGAAAATTCACAGTGAAGAGAAACCTTTCGCTTGTCTTCAGTGTGAAGAGTGTTTCAGAGATGCAAGTCAACTTAAGACACACATGACAATTCACACCGGAGAGAAACCATTTGCATGTCATCTGTGTGAAATGAGTTTTACAACTAAAGGCAATCTTAAGTCACACATGAGAATCCACACTGGAGAGAGACCTTTCGTGTGTCATCTGTGTGGAAAGGGTTTTTCACAACTAACTAACCTTAAGATTCACGCAAGAGTCCACACCGGAGAGAAACCGTTTACATGCAGTCAGTGTAACAAGTGTTTCAGTATTAAACCCAACCTTAAAGTACACATGAAAATTCACAGAGATGAGAAACCTTTCGCTTGTCTTCAGTGTGAAAAGTGTTTCCGAGATGAAAGACAACTTAAGACACACATGACAATTCACACTGGAGAGAAACCATTCAGATGTCTTCAGTGTGGAAAGAGTTTTAAAAGTAAATGCACTCTTGGGATACACATGGCAGTTCACGCTGGAGTGAAACCATTTGTGTGTCATCTGTGTGGAACAAGTTTTTCATATCTATCCAGCCTTAAGATGCATTCAAGAGTTCACACCGGAGAGAAACCTTTTGCATGCAGTCAATGTAAAAAAAGTTTTACACGTAAAAGCAACCTTACAGAACACATGAAAATTCACAGTAAAGAGAAACCTTTCGCTTGTCTTCAGTGTGAAAAGTGTTTCAGAAAAAAAAGTCATCTTAAGACACACATGAGAATTCACACTGAGAGAAACCATTCAGATGCTATTAGTGAGTTTCAAAAATAAAAATTCGCCCTAATGCACACGTGAGAATTCATGCTGGAAAGAAACCGTTTCCATCTGTAGAGTAATGGGAGACACATGAGTGGACTTTCTGTTGTAACGTCTCAGATGCGATTTATACGTTTGCATAGGACCTACGTTATAGGCTATATGCTGCAGTTTTCATTTAAACTTCTGCGTCATTGTTCACCTCGATGTGCATTACAAGTTCAGATCGCAACTGTTGGTCTAAAAATGAACTCATGAATCAGCCCTAGTAAAAAAATAGTATGCTATTTTTAATTTTGATACACTTCAGTATACTTGCAGTCACACTAATGACCATTTAAAGTGTGCTATTGATTAGTTTACTTTATTAGAGTGCTATTTTGGAACAGCTAATTTTTTACTTTGTATATTTTAGTCGTAATTTAATTGTAATAAAGTACAACTTTAAGTTTATTTCGTGTACTTTTCTGTGTTAAATTGGAACATCTTACTGTGGTATTGTGCATTGTAATCAACTTAAACTTCTTTACCATATATATATATATATATATATATATATATATATATATATATATATATATGAAGAGTTTCGTTGCAAAACGAGATAAATCCATTTTTTTTAACATTTTTGTCAAAACATGTTTATTATTATGTTATCATGTTATTATTTTGTTTTATGGTGCTACTTAGTTGTATTTTAAGTTATGAAGCTTTTAAATCAAAACAAACAAACTGCAGTTGCATGGAAATTAATTGGAATGCACAACCAAAAAACGCGATTTCTGAACAATTAAAAAAACGGTGGTTATCTCGTTTTGCAACGAAACTCTTCATATATATATATATATATATATATATATATATATATATATATATATATATATATATATATATATATATATATATATATATATATATATATATATATATATATATATATTATATATACTGTATGAAGGTTTTCAAAAAAACTAAGTAGCCTACATTAATCCCTCATCTAGCGATTCAAATACTCTAGTAATTAAACATCTAAAATGATCATTATTTGTACGTTTTCTGAGAGGTGCACCGTCCTATTAACCTAAAACTACTAAGATACTTGGACATACACATGTTTGACATCTTGGTTTCGGTTTAAAAACATGCAGGAATTTGAAAAAAAAATGCCGGACTTGCTTGATGTTTAAAGAGTTATTAAGAGTTCGGGACTGATTTATGTTAAAAAATTATTAAGATCGACAAGACTCGTGCTGACTGACAGAACCAAAACGCAATGCACCCACAGACACACAAGTGCGCACTGACATTTCAGAAACATCCTTTTTGACAAGAATTTACGAAAGCATAATAAGCATTACAACAAACTTGCTGAGATCTTTATTATCTATGTCTATACAGCGTTTGCGCGAACAGAACGAATTGTTTAAAAAACTTTCTCATTAATCTTCATCTAATAAATAAGTAGGTATTCATTTAAAATTTCAAATAACAGTATGCTCTTTTATTTAAAATTCAGTTCTGACTTAGTTCAAAACAAGAACATAATTTTAAACAATAAGGTAATTAGAAAGATTTAATTCAAATGTTTCAGTTGTTATTTACTAATTTTATTTTTATGTTAATTGCAATTCATGTCATAGTAATCTTAAGTTTAAATTTTGCTTTTAAAATGTTACATTTTAATATTTTTATTTATTTACTTATTTATTTTATATTTACCTATATTGACAATAAAGCTTGCTTTAACTTAAAGTAATTAAAAGATCATCTGTGATCGAAGTCACACGGAGTTATTAACGAATATATTATTATCAGAGTGCAGCATTTTATAAAGGTTTTCTGGTCTTGTGTAGTAAAAAAACAAAAAAATGTCATTTTTTTTTACAGTTGGGTTAAAAGAAGTTTGATATTAGCAGCAGTTTTTAAATTTTAAACGAATTCCAAAACAGCTCAGGTTTCTAAATAAGGGCTGGCGCAGAAAATGTCATTCCATAGATTGCACTCATTCACTTCACACACATATTTGACGTGCTTTAAGAGGTTTATAATTTAGCGCTGTTCCAGTAAACACGTGATTATGTCTGGATGAAATTTTTTTCATTCAAATTCAAATTTTAATTATAGATCCTGTTTTTGACATCAATTCAAATTCAAGAATTAAATTGGAATTCAGGAGTCATACCCAATAAAATTCTGAATTCTGCACAAGCATGTGGTTAATAGAAGTGTTAACAGAGCTGTTAGCCGAAATGTTTATGTTTCAGTCACATCAGTGTTAATGGAGCTGTTGATATCCCATTATTCCAGACTGATAGTTCCCATTTACACCAAATTCATCTTAAGCTCTCATCTAAATTACTATGCAAAGCACATGTTTGTGTTTAAATAGGCTGAGGCATGTAATGAAATATCATAAAAGTATGTGACAAGTTTGTCAACTCTCAAGTTTTGGGGGGTCAAAGAGAAGGAGTTTAATTGCTCAGAAATGTTATAAAAATTGACATTTCATAAAAACTGAACAGAGAGACTTTTCAAGTTGGGGTCCAGAAACAATACAAAGCCAAAGCGCAGTAACTACGCATTTGGTCAAAATTAAGTTAAGGGTTGAAATGGGCTTTGTGAGAACTGATGTGTCTTATGACAAAGTCTCCTGGTTCAATTTTGTCCCATTTCAGAGAAACGTGTGTGCCAAAATTGCAGTAACATGTTTGACCTGCTGGTGTAAAACACTTTAAGGGCATTTTTCTCGGTTTCAGTGTTTGCGTAGTTACTGCACTTAGCCTTTGTAGGGCAAAATAAAGGGATAGTTCCGTACTCAGCCTACTCACCAGCATGCAGTTTTAAAGGTCTTGTTTTTCCTGATCCCATTTTTCAAACTTTAGTTAGTGTGTAATGTTGCTGTTAAAGCATAAATAATACATGCAAAATGATAACGCTAAAGTTCACTGCCAAGTGATATATTTTCTTTAACAGAAGTCCCGTTTAAAGCAGCGAAAGGCCGGTTTGGACTACAGCTCTCTACTTCCTGATTGTATGATGTCAATAAAAGAGGTTTTGACTAAACTCCCACAGTCGCCAGATAAACTCAAACGGCAAAGCTAAGCTGCTATCGAATCACAACACACTAAACAAACTACACAATCAGAACTCGTACGTATTTCTGAAGGAGGGACTTCATAGAACAAGAAAAACATCAGACCGTTTTGAAAATTACGATATACAGATAAGTAAATTATGTGAAAAATACAGCATTTTTTTACACATGAAACATGAACACATGTTATATTGCGCACCATAAACACAACATAGCTTCAAAAACACAGGAAAAACTCTAAACCTGTATGAAGTTTTTATTCTGTTGAACACAAAAAAATACATTTTGATAGTAACACATGGAACACATAGGTTTTGAACAACAAGAGTGATGAAATGATAACAGATTTTAAGATTTTAACAGACCTCTTTAAGAAGCTTCTACACTGTAAAAAATAATATGCCCCATCTACTCAATAAAATTGTGGCAACAGATTACAAGCAATATCATTAATTACATTCAACAAATCAAAATTGATTTAGATTTACTCTATAAACTCCTTAATATTAACATATTCAAAAAGCCAAACTGCAATTTGCAATTAAAAATTTTATTAAAATTTAAACAAAAATATTGGGTATACTAGACAATGATCTAGCACTATACAATAAAAATATTATGCCATATCTACTCAATAAAAGTGTGGCAACAGATTACAAGCAATATCATTAATTAAATTCAACAAATAAAAATTGAGTTAGAATCAATCCATAAACTCTTTAATAGTAACCCATTCAAAAAGGTAATCTGCAATTTGCAACTAGAAATTAATTTAAATTTAAACAAAATATTGGGTATACAGGACAAAGACCTAGCACTATACAATAAATACTATTCAATTATACTATTTTAATTTAACATCATCCATTAATATTTTTATTAGTAATGAGTATTATATCTGATATTAGAATGACAGACAAAGATGAATCAATTCTTATTTTATTGCAGTCAAAAGAACAGGAAAGCATCTCATTTTTAATGGTGCATTTGTAACAGTGTACACTTCAAAAAGTATTTTACAGTCTTTAAAGAAAACCGTCCACATTTCCAGACGAAAGGTTCCATGTTTGTGTTCTGTTACATTGATTCACACCCAGAAAATCAGACAGCAGTTTAGACTTACTGTACTGTAATCAGTTTATAAACTTTGAAGAATCCTGCTCCAAGAAAAGTTTCTGAAACACTTGAAAAGATGCCTGGGATACTGATCCAATCCAATCCAAGGAGGATAAAGCCTGCCTTGGGAACACCTTTAAGGCCTCGATAACAATTCCAGCATCCTTTGGGCTTCCACTCCTAGAAGATCCATTCTTTACAATTACAGCCATCACAAGCTGCTCAAGTCCTGCCTCTTCATCTTTATCCTGCAACATTAAACAGCAATTATGTCTTAAAACTTTTATTAATGTATACAGCTTGAATATTGAAATAATCCACACATTAAACTTGTATATTAAAATGTTTTAAAGAAAACTGGAAGATATGTGCAATGGAGTTAGTCTGGGTTTGTGGCTTATTAGGTGTGTTTGAAATATGCAGTAATATCGAAAACTGATAATAAATTCTCATTGGAATTACAAATAATATCAAAAAATGTTTGAGAAGATATGTAATCGATATTTATAATTTGGGCAAATCTTTTCCCTACATTTTTTTCCGTCACACGATAGGATAGTCACATATTTATTTGTTAACCAAGTTACTCACATGTATACACACACATACACTATATACACAATATAATATGTACAATATATTTATTTAATAATATTCCTCACCTTTTGTTGTGAATAAAGTTCTCCCTCAGCAATGTTTCACGTTGTCTGCAGGAAACTGCAGTACATGCCTTCATGAACACACAATTTAGATAATAGGTCGCGAAATTAATAATAATAAATGTTCAACTTACAATATGTAGAAAGCTTAAACATTTTAAAAAGACAACTTATACATTTAATATCTTACTCACCTTTTGTGGAATTAAATGAATAATGTTATATTTCCCCTCAGTAATGATACTGTACTCCAGTAAGAGGCCTTTGTCAAACATTTCAGTCAGAAATGGTTCATGTTTTCCGCGGGAAAATTCAACACAGGGCGTCGCAATTGAGCACACAATTAATTTACAGCGGAGAATAGTTTTACATTACCAATTTATTGTAATACTTTGTGGATATAATTAACACAAAACTAAATAAACCGAAAAAGACCGCAGTAAAGTCACATTTATCTTCAAAACACGAACCAAGCGAGCGAGCGGGCAGAATTTGCATAATAGATACATATAACGTTACATATTACATATCTATGAGAGTTAGTGATAAGAGAACCCACCCATTCAGAGGAACAGTATGATTGGTCAGTTTTTCTGTCACTCAAATGAGTTGCATCTGGACCACCAATCGCAGCATGGGAATCGACGAATGCATCCTAGATATGCGACCTCCTGGGTCCTAAAGCTGAAGTTACGTCCAAACCCAGTTCATATTAATCCTTATTTTAATTAATATTTACAAATTACAAACAAATTTTACAAAGAAACAGTGCTTATATACTTATAAGACCAGAGATTGCACGTTAAATTTACCCGAAATGAATTTTATCCACAGTTTAAACACTACATTGACGTCACAGCCAACGGAGATTTTCAGAGACACTGGCCGAGGTGAGGCGCCGTTGTCCCGTATAATATACGCGCGGAGCGCCCGCTGATTATCTGGAGCTCCCATCGCCACAAAACTCGAAGGAAATGTTTAAATAGGCGATAACTTTATGAACCTACTGCAGATTCTTGTTTAAAAAGCATACATTCTCGACTGAAATGCTTTCAAAACTTTGAATTTTGGCACATTAACAGAAATATTTCCTAAATCCGTCTGCTCAGCGCTCACGACCTGCATATCAACCCGGAATGTTTTTTAATTTAAAACAGCTGATTAATATTACGTTGGATTTATTCAGTATTCGCTACATGCGCAGATACACAATAAGAAAAGCTAAATCATTCACAAAAACAATAAGTTGTTTTTATTTCAGTCATTTTTAAAGAATTTTAACACAAAAAAATACCAAACTACATGAAATTAATTTTGTTAATAAAGTTTACATATTAAATTTCATCAAATCTACAAGCCTGCAGAATGACTTTTTACAGTGTAAGAATTGTCACATGTTAATATTTTATTTACTAAAGTGGTGCTTTTCTGCAGTAAGTTTGAATCAATATTTCTTTTGTAAACTAATGGTCACATTTCTCTAATGTTTATAGCCAATTTGTGATTAAATAGACTTGACTAAACAGGTGAATGTTTATTTGACATAAACCAAAGAACTTGTCTGATTCAACCCTGAAATAGATTCCTCTATAGCAGCGGTTCTCAACGTTTCTTACAAAAATACCCAAACACTAAGACATATCTTCATTCTTGGTTGTTTTAACCTATTTTAATGCTTATTTTGGATAATTTAAGTCCTCTTGATACTCTCTTGGAAGTTTGTTGAGGGCCCCTAATGGGTTGAGAATGACTGGTCTATAACATTTTGACTAACAAAGCCTCTCTAAATCCAGCCACACCCAAATTGATTGAGACCTTCAGTGAAGCTCCTCCTACAGCAATCCACCAATAAATGCTGGAGTCAAACACAGAGAGAAATCACTCCATACTGAAAGCTTCATGACTTCTTGTTGGTGTTGATAGAAGAGCTTGAGAAGATGAGAGATTCACAACCATGCAGAATAAAGATTGAAGATACTGAAGAACAAAGAGGTTGGTGTTTATTTTTCAATCTTAATTATTGATGCTTGAAGAATAATCACAAATACAGAAAATTATTCAAATTGATTAGGAAAAAATTGAACCAAAATATGTGATAAATAATAGATTCAGTAGAATTGCATGTAACATAAGGTAAACTGGTTTGTCAAAGCAAATTCCAGTGGATTAAATGGCTGTGTTCTTTGGGAATTTATCCATGACTTTGGTTTTGGAAGTGCAATGCTCCAATAGGTAAACCATAAGACAGAAGATTGACAATAAATTACAGGAAATTAAAGAAATGAGATAACTTAATTCACATAAAGGTAAAAACTTCTGAAAGAAAAAAAGACAGTATTAGTGGCAGCAGTTTGCCAGTTACTTACTGTAGATTAGAATGTATGTTATTTACTGGCAAGAGTTTGTTCAAAGTTAAATGAACGTTAAAACATTAACAAGTTTTTATCTTTACAGAATAAACAGCAAAGCAACAGAAAAAGGTTGATGAGGATTTCTGGTTGCCAAATTCTTTGCATGAGGCTGTTATTTTATAGTTTTATTCTGTAAAGATGAAGACTGGTGTAACCCAGTTAAAAACATGAAGTTAAAAACATGAAGTAACTAGATATTAAAGTTTGAGGACAAACTTTATGTTGGCTTGAAAAAGTGTAGCCGGAAAGTTTAAAACGGTTTGACAGAAGTTTAGTTTAGTAGGCTATCCGGCTGTTAGTATGTTTAAGTATGATGTTAGCATGATTAGCATGAAGCTAGCATGATGTAAGCATGATTAGCATGAAGCTAGCATGATGCTAGCATGATTAGCATGAAGCTAGCATGATGCTAGCATGATTAGCATGATGTTAGCATGATTAGCACAAAGCTAGCATGAAGCTAACATGATTAGCATGAAGCTAACATTTATTCTGTTGCTAGGGTACTAAGTTTGGTTGCTAAGGAGAAAATTGGTATCCCATTATGATCACCTTTCAAGCCACAAGTAAAACGGTCCCACCCCGTGTCTCTATGATGTTCTAAAGCAGAGATATTAGGCTTTGTTTATTCCGTTGCTAGGGTACTAAGTTTGGTTGCTAAGGAAAAAATTGGCATCCCATAATGATCACCCTTCAAGCCACAAGTAAAACGGTCCAACCCTCGTGTCTCTATGATGTTCTGAAGCAGAGATATAAGGCTTTGTTTATTCCGTTGCTAGGGTACTAAGTTTGGTTGCTAGGGAGAAAATTGGCATCCCATAATGATTAAACTTCAAGCCACAAGTAAAACGGTCCAACCCCCGTGTCTCTAAGATGTTCTGAAGCGGAGATATAAGGCTTTGTTTATTCCGTTGCTAGGGTACTAAGTATGGTTGCTAAGGAGAAAATTGGTATCCCATAATGATCACCCTTCAAGCCACAAGAAAAACGGTCCCACCCCCGTGTCTCTCTGATGTTCTGAAGCAGAGATATAAGGCTTTGTTTATTCCGTTGCTAGGGTACTAAGTTTGGTTGCTAGGGAGAAAATTGGCATCCCATAATGATTACCCTTTAAGCCACAAGTAAAACGGTCCAACCCCCGTGTCTCTATGATGTTCTGAAGCGGAGATATAAGGCTTTGTTTATTCCGTTGCTAGGGTACTAAGTTTGGTTGCTAGGGAGAAAATTGGCATCCCATAATGATCACCCTTCAAGCCACAAGTAAAACGGTCCAACCCCCGTGTCTCTATGATGTTCTGAAGCGGAGATATAAGGCTTTGTTTATTCCGTTGCTAGGGTACTAAGTTTGGTTGCTAGGGAGAAAATTGGCATCCCATAATGATCACCCTTCAAGCCACAAGTAAAACGGTCCAACCCCCGTGTCTCTATGATGTTCTGAAGCGGAGATATAAGGCTTTGTTTATTCCGTTGCTAGGGTACTAAGTTTGGTTGCTAGGGAGAAAATTGGCATCCCATAATGATTACCCTTCAAGCCACAAGTAAAGCGGTCCAACCCCCGTATCTCTATGATGTTCTGAAGCGGAGATATAAGGCTTTGTTTATTCCGTTGCTAGGGTACTAAGTTTGGTTGCTAGGGAGAAAATTGGCATCCCATAATGATCACCCTTCAAGCCACAAGTAAAACGGTCCAACCCCCGTGTCTCTATGATGTTCTGAAGCGGAGATATAAGGCTTTGTTTATTCCGTTGCTAGGGTACTAAGTTTGGTTGCTAGGGAGAAAATTGGCATCCCATAATGATCACCCTTCAAGCCACAAGTAAAATGGTCCAACCCCCGTGTCTCTATGATGTTCTGAAGCGGAGATATAAGGCTTTGTTTGTTCTGTTGCTAGGGTGCTCATATTTGGTTGCTAGGGGCGTGGCTTAATAACTCTGTAAGAATCCTGAGAGTCTGATTGGATGCCTGAGTAAAATGAGCCCACCCCCATGTCTCTGCGACACTCTTAAGTGAAGATATTCCATCCGGGACGCTTTTATTCCCTTATATGGGCGTGCTTCCTCCCCCATTATAAGTCAATGGGAAATTTTGGGGGCCTCTTACACCCCAGGGGTACAGCTTACACCCCATTGTGATGTATGTTCTTACAGAGCCTGTCAGCCTTCTCAACTGTGATAACCCACAAGTTTCTACAAATTTCTCGTTCACAGCTATGACCCGTCAAAGTTGGTCGTAATGTTAAGTCAATGGAAATTTTGGGGTGTTTGAGCGCCCCGTTTAGGAATTCGGAAGGTCCCATCAGTTAGAAAAGTCATAGCATAAATCTACGGACCAGTCTTAAAAGTTTTGTAAAGTTTTGTGGGTGTAGCTTGAAAGCTCTAGGAGGAGTTACAATTGGTAAAAGTGGGGGAGCATAAGAATAATAATAATAATAATAAGTTTAGAATGAAGAACAGTATGTTGGCTTTTTCAAGCCAACATAATAAGTGATGCTTGTAGTATCATTAAATAAGAGTATATAAATAGTGTGATTTAAAAAGGTTTAAGTTAATTTAATAAGTTATGTTTAAAAATGTTAAAAGCAGTTTAAAAATGATTGTATATTTTTTGTTCTAATTTAAAGTTTAAGTGTTTCTGAAAACTGTCTAAACCAGCATTTATGGAGTTAATGACGATCGGCAGTAGAGTGAGAGGTGTGGTTTTGCAGCGGGAGATACAAGCTGTGTCCCAATTCAGGGGCTGCGACCTTATAAGCATGCGACCTTAAATATGAGCACTCGGTCTTTCAAGGTGGCAGCCTCAGAAATCCGCGAAGAGAACTGAAATGAGACGGTCTAACCTTCGGATGACCCATAATTGACGTCACCTGCTGCGCCTGTTAGCAGGACATAGCGGAAACGTTTCCGACTTATTAAAATAAATATGAAATCAAAAAAATATTAATTAAGTTTATAAAATATGACACGTTGATGTAGATTAAACTATTCAACAGTATATTAAATTTAATAAATCAACCTTAGAAATATATGCGTCATAAAAATAATAATATTAACACAAAACATAACTTATAATACTAAAACAGTGACAAACTTTTTTTGATAAATACACACTTTTATTTAATGAAGGTTTTAATTGTTTATTTTATAATATCCAGCCGCCGTTGCAGGCGCGCAATGAATCTTGGGATATCCTCGGCTGTTAAGGATCCATTCGTTCTATCCTTAACAGCGCGGAGAAATGAGGACGCATTTTGAGGCTTCATTCTAAGCATCCTTCGAATTGGGACGGCCTTACCAGCCTGAAGTCGCGCTGCTGTGACGCAATCGGTCTTAAAATACGTCCTTAGAAGGTCGCAGCCCCTGAATTGGGACACAGCTACAGAGTGAAAGAGAGTGGAGCAGAAGAGTGAGCGTGACACAGAGATTTTCTGAGTTAAAATGTAAAACTAGTGCACAAATCAAGATGTAACTTGTTTCTGATGATTGTTTGCACGACAACCAGATGAAAAGAGTGACAAGGTGCATATTGAGAAACGGGAGGAATTTCTACACGAAGTTCAAAGACTGTTTACTTTTGTGCCATTGCTAATGCTAACGCTGCGTTACTTGAGAAACATATGCTGAAGTCAGTTCATCACAAGTGAACAATATTTTCTAGTTAAAGTTTGACTCTCGTTTGAAGAGTTTATCTGCTGTTTTCGATCTGAGGACAGAGAAGAGGACTCATACAGAGTTTAAAGCAACCAGGACTTCACGTTTTTGGGTCACTACGAACACGAGCACCTCATCTAGGCCTGCTACGGTATTTTAGTTTGATAATAACTTTGGTTGCCGGCTTTAGATTGCATAAAGGTGTTTTGTGGGCCCACAAAAAGTCTGGTTTAAGTGATATTTAAGTGTTAAAGGTATATAGAGGTTTTCTGAATGAATCCACTTGAGGGTTAATAGAGTTTAAATAGTTTTCTGTGCATTTATACATGATACAGTATTGACTGTGTTTACATTTGTTGTTTTTAAAAGAGGGTTCATAGTTTACATTGAATTCTGTGCATTTGTATGGTACAGTATTGACATTGTTTACATTTTTGTGTAAGTAAGAGAGACTATTCAATTACAGTATTTTCATTCGAAAAAAGAGTTACATTTTATGTTGAAGGTTTAAAAAGAACAATTATATTTTTTATTTAATTTGTTTATTTCTTTTGGGATAATAACTTATTTTTTGAGTAAATAACTAATAGATATTTTCTTAAACTTTGTGTAGTTATTTTATTATTTACATGGAAAGAGGTTATTGTTTTATTTGAGGAAAGACATACCTAGACACACGGTTAAAATCTTTATTAGTAATATAACTTAAGAAAGGTAAATTCATAGTCAGGTAAAGAAAACATTTCAGGTGTGTATTTTAAAAGAGAAATCCAAGATAATATCTAAATTGAGTTAATAAGGGTTTACACATTTTATTAATACATTAACAGAACCCAAAAGCCCTGCCCTAGTTAATATAAATACTGAGGGGGGCGCTACACTTGTTAATGTTTAATGTTTATTTATCTTTGAACAAACTCTTGCCATGAATAACATCAATTTAAATCTACAGTTATTGGCAAACAGCTGCATAACTACAGCAAAACATTTTACCATGATGAGGAACAAATGCAAGACTGAATTTTAACAATTTAATGTGTTTATTTTAGATATCATGATGGAAATAAACAAGGACAATCAGCCTGAACTGAATAAAGCTGATGAAACGCATCATAATATTACAACAATACAGAATGTTGCACAGAAAGGAACTCGAAGAACAGGAGACAAAACGTTTGAAAAGAGTGTGAAAACAGACGAATGCCCTACGGATCGCTCAAGGATTCACAGTGAGGAGAAGCCCACGTGTCATCGCTGTGGGAAAAGTTTCGCCAGAAAATCAAACCTTGCAAAGCACATAAAAATACACACTGGAGAGAAACCCTTCGCTTGCCATCAGTGTGAAAAAACTTTCCTAACTGCAAAACAACTTCAGATACACATGAGAACTCACACTGGCGAGAAACCATACACTTGTCATGAGTGTGGAAAATGTTTTACCCAAATATCACATTTAAAAACACACATGAAAATCCACACTGGCGAAAAACCATTCACGTGTCATCTGTGTGGAAGGAGTTTTTCACAACTAACTAACCTTAAGACTCATGCGTTAATTCACATTGGAGAGAAACCTTTTACATGCAGTCAATGTAAAAAAAGTTTCAGAAGTAAAAGCAACCTTACAGCACACATGAAAATTCACATTGAAGAGAAACCTTTCGCTTGTCTTCAGTGTGAAAAGTGTTTCAGCTATGAAAGTCAACATAAGAGACACATGACAATTCACACTGGGGTGAAACCATTCGTGTGTCATCTGTGTGGAACGTGTTTTTCACAACTAACTAACCTTAAGACTCATGCGTTAATTCACACCGGAGAGAAAGCTTTTGCATGCAGTCAATGTGGAAAAAGTTTCAGAAGTAAAAACAACCTTACAGAACACATGAAAATTCACAGTAAAGAGAAACCTTGCGCTTGTCCTCAGTGTGAAAAGTGTTTCAGAAATAAAAGTCACCTTAAGAGACACATGAGAATTCACACTGAGAGAAACCATTCAGATGCTATTAGTGAGTTTCAAAAAGAAAATTTCGCCCTAATGCATATGTGAGAATTCACGCTGGAAAGAAACCGTTTCCATCTGTGGAGTAATGATATACACATGAGTGGACTTTTTGTTGTGAAGTCTCAATTGCGATTTATACGTTTACATAGGACCTACGTTGTAGGCTATATCTTGCAGTTTTTGTTTAAACTTCTGCGTCATTGTTCGCCTCGATGTGCATTACATGTTCAGATAGCAACTGTTGATCTAAAAATTAACTCATGAATCAGCCCTAGTAAAAAAATAGTATGCTATTTTTAATTTTGATACACTTCAGTATACTTGGAGTCACACTAATGACCATTTAAAGTGTGCTATTGATTAGTTTACTTGATTAGAGTGCTATTTTGGAACAGCTAATTTTCTACTTCGTATATTTTAGTTGTAATTTAATTGTAATAAAGTACAAGTTTAAGTGTATTTCGTGTACTTTTGTGTGCTAAATTGGAACATCTTCAAATGTATTGTGTGTATTGTGCATTGTAATCAACTTAAACTCCTTTACAGCTGTGAGATAATACAACGTGTTTAGTTAACGTTTTGTTTATGGCTAGATTTACGCAGAGACCAGGGACATGCACAGGAATTTTTAGGGGCAGTTGCTCTGACCTAAAAAAAGGCATCCCCCTACATTAAAAAAAAAAAACTCACGGCCAGGGTCTTTATTAAAATCAGCAAACATGTTTGCCTAATGCCTACCAAAAACATAGTAGCCTAGGCTGCTGGTCTGCAAGTTATGATAGCTAGCTGCTGTCTGATTATTTAGGCTAAACATGGCAAACTCAGCCTGGATTTATGAAGATTTTAACAGAGGTGGAAAAAGTAGCCAAAAACTTTACTTAAGTAAAAGTACAAGTGAGTAAAGAAATTAATTACTCAAGTAGCGAGTTACTAGTTACTCATGAAAAAATAAATCTAGATATACACGCGCACACACACACAATACAGTGCCCTCCATAAGTATCAGAACAGTAAAGACAAGATTTTTCTGTTTGCTGTGGAGACCAGATATTGGTAAGATAAATATCAGTATGTCAGAAGTTTAGAATGTCACATTTTATTAACCTTTGTTTATGTTTCAACACATACATGCTTTACCAACAAAGAACAACAGCATTAAATGCTGATTGACTTATGTGTGTTGTACCCAAATGCACATAAGTGAATCAAACTGATCCTACATATTTTATGCTTTGCATGTGTAAACAATCAGGACACAGCTCAGTGCCCATAAAAAAAACATAATGTGACAGATTCTGTACTTTTGTATGTTCATCTTTTAATGTTTAGACATTTCTTGACTCCACAGCAAACAGAGGAATTGTTATGAAGGGCACTTCTACAGTATGTGTAAAACTGCAACATACACAAACAGTACATAAAAAAGAAAACAAACACATAGCCAAGCATTACAAATTAACTCTAGTCTCAATGTTGACGTAGCTTATAGCTGAAATATCAGAAAAGTAAACTGACAAGAGTTTTGCATTCACTATGTATAAATTTAGAATCTCCTAAGATGGTCTGAGGACATTGACAGTTTACACTTACGTAAAAATGATTTTAGACAAAACTCATGTTTTCTTATGTTGTCATGTCACGTGCGTTTTGTGAGAATCATTTACATCATACAGTACAGCAGTGCTGGACTGGTAATAATCTGGCATACCGGGCAAATGCCCGGTGTGTCAGAAAGTCAATGTACTATCTGGGAACTAATGTTCTTTAGATGTTTCCTAGAGGGAACGTTTTTCAGTGTTGCACACCAGTAAAGACGGCTGTCAATCTTTATATATGCTGCTGTTAAGGTTCTGTAATGTGTACATATCATACAAGTAAGTTGAAGAGAGTTGTATGCTATTACATGTTATATTATATTCAGATTATGTTAATTGCAATGTTTATATTGATCGCGGTGTTCAGTATAATCGGTTATTAGCGGCCGCAATTTTGCCGTGATGTTTCTGCTAATTCATTATTGTAATGCTAGCGCTACATGTAGGGGAGAGCGGGGTAAGATGAGCCAATTTTTACATATGTTGCCTTATCTGCCTGAAAAAATGAGACAGAAGTCAAACAAAAACATCAACCTTTATTTAAGGATGTCTCCTGTCAAATGAAATGATAAGAATGCCGTTATAACAAAGGGCTTTGAAAAGGTGGCTTCTCAAAAAAAAGTGCTCTTGAGCGTCTGTGTTTACTTTTTGTAGCACTCAGCCGCCGCTTACTCAGAAGAGCATGTGAGGCATGCGAGAAAACATGACAAAACAAAAGTACGTACGTTTCTAAATAATATCAATGTAATTCTTACTCGATTGTTACTGGCTCCTGTCGATGTACATCAGATTTTTTGTGCAGAGCAGGGAAATAGAAGCAGAAAGTATAGATGATGAAGGAGGTAAAACTATATGCTCATTCAGTCAAAACCAAGTATAGATGTTTACATTATTGCTGAGAAAAACAATGTTTGTGTACTGTTCTGTATTGTCAGATATGAAATTACTGTTTAGTTCACTAGATCTACTTTAGGACACTACATAAACAGTTGGCATCACTGCTGAAAAAAAAACAGTATTCCAGAAAGACCAGCATGTGTTGTGTTTTGTTGCTGGTTTGCTGGTGGCGCCGCTGGGGTAAGTTGCTACTCAAAAATTTTTTCCAAGGTTGGCAGGTCTGGAGATGGAAAAAGTGGTATTGGTGCATCCCTACTTTCTGGACATGGAAACCGTACATAGATTTTCAATGGAGGAGACAGAAAGCTCTCGGACTATATCTAATGTTAAAACATCTTAAACTGTGTTCCGAAGATGAACGGAGGTCTTCCGAGTTTAGAACGACATAAGGGTAAGTCATTAATGACATCATTTTCAGTTTTGGGCGAACTATCCTTATTCAGTAGTCACGCTGTTCCCTTTGGGGGCGGAGGCGAAAACACAAGCTTATCCAGTATGTAAATATACACAAAGATAATGACGCCCCCCCACCCCCCGCTGCATGCTAGAATCTCCGGAAAAACAAGCCTATTTTAACCGCAAAATGTACGCTTTTAAATATACATAAACTGCTAGCTCAAACATGGAGAGGCTTCTTCGTGATCTCAACTAACAGATTCTGCAATAAAACGAAAATCACAAATTTTGAAAAAAAAAAACACTTTGTTTCTCATTTCTCGAAACTTGTGCTGCCGACTTGTGTCCCTGGTTTCCGTGACGGGTCACATATGAGCAGCATACACCGATGTTGGACCATCAATAAATGTCTCATTCTAAAGACTTTCCTCCTCTCCTGATTCTCTAAGCGGAATCTGGTTCATATTTGGCCGCCTCAATCAGCTGTTATTGAAATGTAGTGAGGTTTGGGCCGACGTCCTTGGGGGCCGGTGAATACAATGATTTTTTTTATTGGCCATCGACCGGCCCATAAAGCAGGGACAGCGGCCCATTGGTTCATTTTCCATACTGACACTGGGCTGGCCCAATTATCTCTTAACAAGCTCCACCCCTCCCCCTCTGTTTCTTGTGTCAGATGGACAGTCAGAAGAAACAGAGAGCGATGAAACAGAGCAATGATCTGACACAAGAAACAGAGAGCGAGTATCATGCAGACGTATCATACATCTCACACTTTTTTTGTCTGACCAGCCACTCGTACATCGCGCAACACAGCCCGTTGCTTTCTTTGTTTCTTTGTTTTAATGTATTTCATTAATGGCGCTAAAAGGCGCGATGGCAATGTTCTGCATTTTCCAAAAAAGTTAGCGTTAGTGTTTATTTTTTTTCGGACAGACCGGCCCAGGAGACACCTAATCAGCAGCTGCTTTTAAAACAGTTTTCTTAAATATCCTCTTGAAAAAACGCAGTCAAAAACACAAGTGGTAGACCGATGGCTGTTTGCAAAATGACAGTTACATTGCAATAAACTACAGTGTGGGCAGAATTATTAGGTAGCTAAATCAAACTTTTGTTCACAGTTTTATCAAACATATTTTACTAATTCCAAACCATATTAATCTTAATAACTACCATTAATTTTGTAAATAAGGCATTTATAAGTAATACATTGTTGTTAATGATGGCTGGCTGGAGAAAAAACACCTTATAAATAAGTGTGCAGAATTATTAGGCACGTTTTCTTATACATTTAAAATGGGCCAAAAAATGTTTAACACACACTGGAAATTCATTATTTGATGTTCATAAGAAAGATGCCATGCGTGGAAATTGCAAAATTGAGGTGTGACCATTAGACAAGAAATCCTGATTCGGGCAGCAAGGGCATAATATAGGATGAAAGGAAAAGATATATACAAAATTAATGTTGGTTATTAAAATTACTGGTTTGGAATTTGTAAAAGGTGTTCAGAACTAAGTGATCAAAATATTCTGCAAACACTGTAATGGGACTCATGGCTCTGACGCGAGACTGCAACTTCATTGTAACATTTATCAGGTCTCTGTGTTATCATAAGGTGGTCAGAATGGTTAGTTTAAACGTTGTGCACTCACTGGCTGGCACTATTATTTTTAAATCCTGCAAAGCCTTTTATAGTGCTTACATTTTTGTAATGTCACGTGTCAGCTCTTATATTTTTATACTTAATCATATGGAGTTGGTAGTCAAGGTAGCACAAAGATTTGTGATCCTATGTAGTGGGCCGGTCTGGGCCAAAATGCCAGGGCCAATTTTTTGTCCCAGTCCAGCCCTGCAATACAGTATACAGCGAATCAGACGTCAATCATCGATGGATTTTCTTCAATCTGTGCTACAATGCTTATGGAGGTTGCACGCGTTTAACTGTGTCTGACGACGAACAGGTCGCGCGTATGTAATGGCGGGTACATGTGTGAAGTTTTGCTTTTAGTTAAATACCAACCTACATTTCCACGTCACCCAACACTGGTTATATTCTGCATGTTTCTACATAGGCTACGAGTAAAACAGCTTCAGACGATTCCGTTTTTGCAGCGATCTGAACAATTCATTCAAACTGATTAGCAAACCAAAAACGTTTGGCCCATTTGATTTGTAAAGAATCGACTCAAAAGACTCATTTATTTGCAACACTTTGTAAGGAATCGACTCAAATGAATAATTAATTCGCGAATGCCCCAGAAACACGAGACAGCAATTTAAAAATAAAATACAAATTTCGTAATTAATTAAAATACAGTAACGAAGGAACGCTGCACAGTGTAAACGAAGTAAAAGTACAATTTATTTTTTTCCACCTCGGAAGGGCAACTGGAGTCAAGAAGGGCATATGTACCTGAGCAACCCCCCTGTGCACGTCCCTGGCAGAGACACTGAATGATTATTTGAACGTGCTGACAGGGCCCCCTCACAAAGTTGGGCACCCAGGAGTCCAGGATCGGCTCTGGGTTTACAAGAAAATTTATCAACACCCATGGAACATTTCTCAGCCAATCAGAATAAAGCATTCAACAGACCTGTGGTATAATATTAATTAACATAATAGTTCATATTTACGGTAAAAGATTTCATTTGTGGCAAAAATGAACCAATCAGTGTTAATCAGGCTTGTGCACAATTCAGAATTTCAGAATTGGCCTCCATTCAATTTATGAATTGGAATATGAATTGAATTGACTCCGCAGGAAGTGGAATTAAATGCATGGCAATTCAAAGAAATGTCAAAAACAGTCACACAACAGAAAGAATCTCACATACATTCAGTGTTAGGAAAGTTACTTTGGAAAATTGTTTGGCAACCATTATAAATGGTTAAAGCAAAGCATTCCAGGAAATAAAGTCATGTTCCATAAAATTACATTTATTAATTTAGTTGACGCTTTTATCCAAATTACAATTGATATGTCAGTTGTCGCACACGAGCGGCACACCTCTGAAGCAACTAGGGGTTAAGTGTCTTGCTCAGGGACACAATGGTGTGTCACATTGGATTCGAACCCGGGTCACTCACACCAAAGGTATGTGTCTTATCCACTGCGCCATCGCCACACCAAATTACTAATATCATTTATAGAATATGAAATCATATCTTAAATTCTGAATTCTGCACAAGCCATGGGGTTAATAGAAGTGTTAATTAACAGAGCTGTTAGCCGTCTTGAAATGTTTATGTTTCAGTCACATCAGTGTTAATGGAGCTGTTGATAAACTCATTATTCCAGACTGATAGTTCCCATTTACACCCAATTCATTACGGTGATTTCTTAAGCTCTCATGTAAATTGCTATGCAAAGCATATGTTTGTGTTTAAATAGGCTGAGGCATGTAATGAAATATCATAAAATTATGGTACAAGTTTGTCAACTCTCAAGTTTTGGGGGGGTCAAAGATAAGGAGTTTAATTGCTCAGAAATGTTATAAAAAATGGACATTTCATAAAAACTGAACAGAAAGACTTTTCAAGTTGGGGTCCAGAAACAATAAAGGGATAGTTCCCTGCAAAAAAATATGAATATTTAGTCACCACTCAGCCTACTCACCAACATGCAGTTTTAAAGGTTTTGTTTTTCCTGATCCCATTTTCAAACTTTAGTTAGTGTGTAATGTTGCTGTTAAAGCATAAATAATACCTGCAATATGATAACGCTCAAAGTTCACTGCCAAGTGATATATTTTTTTTAACAGAAGTCCCATTTAAAGCAGCTAAAGGCCGGTTTGGACTACAGCTCTCTACTTCCTGATTGGATGACGTCAATAAAAGAGTTTTTGACTAAACTCCCATGAACCCCATTCACACAGACCTCTGGTCCCAAAAAATACCCGTAAAATTGCCAGACAATTGTCTGTGTGAACAAAAACTCGTTCCGTTAATCTTCTGGGATCGTTGCCGGAAAGAGGGCCTAGTAAGATACGCGTGATATCTGTGTGAACAAGAAGCCGCAAGAATGCAGTAATGGGCGTGTCGAAGTGAGGATGCGCGCGCGTCATCATCACAACACAAGTTATGGTTCAGCTCCTTACAACGAGATAACATGCGTATAAACATTCACCACGAGAAATGTTGCAAACTAGATTGAAGCAGTTATAAGGAAATGATAAATGAGACGCATAAACAATGACGCACGTGCCGTAGTGAGGACACGCGTGTCATGGCAACATGAAGCTGGTTCAACTCTTTAAAATGAGGGATTTACAACATTCACGACGAGAAATGTCAGCAAACTGGACTGAAGCAGATATCAGGTAAGTTACAATGCAAAAATTGACTTTCTTACTTAGTATTTATGTCTTGTTTTCAGTAGAAATATCTAAAAATTCTTAAATCAAGATGTATTTTCTTAATGAGTAAAATGACCTAAGAAAATAATACTAGTTTTTAGACAAAAAATATACAATTTAAGTGAATTTGTGCTTACAACAAGCAAAATTATCCACTGAAAAAAGTGCACAGCGCATGTCATTACTCTAAAGAAGATTTTATATTTGATCTAACTCAAAAAAATACATTTTCTGTCCAGCCATCAGTTTTATGTAAAAAATGTGTTTGATTTAAATTAAAAGTAAGTCCTGTTGGTGTAAAGTAAATACATTTCTGTAAATTAAATTAAAAATATTAGTTTCCATTGTCACGTGACTTACGTAACGTCAGGCTGGTTGGTGCGTAAGGACGTTCAGCTGAAGTTCAGCTTTCCGCCATCTTGATTTACACTGCACCGATGGATGAACTCCGCGTGGTACAATGGGATTCAAGAAAATTGGTAAGTAATTTTAAACATACGTTTTGGCGTATTATTAACATTATACACGTGTGATTGTACTGTTGTTTTACATACGGTTAGTATTACTTAGTGCTGTAACTGTTACCGGTCGGATCGCAGTTCATTAAGCATGACGGTTCGGCTCACATGCGATTCGCGGATTAATGCGCAAATTAAAATGGGAAACGTTTAATCATTTGCACGTGTTTTAAAGGCTTGCAGATGTTAATAAAGTGATTTTAAGCAATTTCACTGCAAAAAGGCGCTAACGTGAGCAGTTTCTATACTCATACAGATGAATGTGTCTCTATGCCCTTCAAAGATCAGAACTCTTGATGTGTAAACTTTGGCGACAGTTTTGCTACTTTGCCTCATACTGTAGTTGATTAAAATGCATTTGGCCAATAGAGCAATGCGACTGTTTATACGGCATCTCCTCCCGGAAGCGCTGTTTGAAAGTCGCGCAGCGCTCCGTTTCTGTGTAATTATGCACTCAAAACTGCACACGTGGAGAGACGAGCAAACATAAAATATTTCGGTTCTTGACAGGGTCCATACAAACAAAATGATCTCCACAGTATTCTTTTTTAAATAAAAACGTTTGTTTATGTCACAAGATGTAGTGAACATGTAAATGTCTAGCAATTATCTATTATTTGTTCAGGCCCAATCATATCCCATCCCTGGATAGACATCAGCAAACATTATGACAAAGACGTTTGCCTTACGCAGACAAGAGATTGTGGAAAACCAACCTACTGTTCAAGAACTGCAAGAAAGATTGCCAGAGGAGGTAAAAGCATTTATTTTATTATAAAATGTTAAAATTTGACTTGTACTGAATTAACCATAGTTTTTACCATAGGATGTAGTGCTTTTGAAAATGTCTTAGATGCTCTAATTATATATTCATTCAATGTTTTGTGTGTATATCTATTTTTACAACTAGTTCTAGAAATAATTTTTTCAGAAGTGTATTTTCTGTTTCTCTTACTTTCAGATTAATGCAGAATTGCGCATCACGATCTTACCTTGAAAATCAAGATTTGTGGCCTCTTTGGACAGACAGAGCTCTCATGTTATTAGGAGCAAAGGTGGAGTCCTCCATGAAAAACTAAGGACACTATTAAAGTTATGGATCAGGTATTGGTTGCATGCGAACAAAATTGCTTGTGGCAATTAATTTAGTAGTATTTTGGTCTAAAATAAACAATACATCTTGAACATTTTGTAGAGTCTGGACATAGAAATCAGAAGAGAAAGCCTGCTGAAGTGCCTGATTCATGTACTTTGGTGAAGATGCAAGCTGTCTGATCAAAGAATATCAGGTAATGTAGACCATGGGTCTTCAACCGGGGGTCCGCGGCCCCCAGGGGGTCCGTGATGGAACTGCAGGGGGTCCGCCGAATGATGTTTAACTACAAGCAATTTTTTGGTAAAAAATGTAAAATACATGTACAAAACATTACATGTCCCCTTTAAGTTGTGAACGTGCGTGGCCGCATAGGTTTAAAGGCGCGCGTTCAGTTTAGCCAGCAGACCAAAATAAAATATCTGGATTATAAATGTCCACTCAGGAAGCAGCAGTAGCGACAGAAATGTCATCATAAAACAGGTAAATCTTATGTGTGTCTTTCTTTCAGAATGTCATTTTAGAATCATTGCGACATGTTGTCTCATCTGTATTTCTGAACTTGGACGGGTGTTTCACGCGGTTCAGATTTAAAGCGCTAATTCAACAGGCAAATGACACCACACCACGTCTGCATTTTAAACTGTGACAAAACTATCGCTCGCATTTAAAAATGTATGAAACGCGCACCGTGATGGTGCTTTGTGCGAGATTCATAGTCAGGTTGAAATCCGCCTCTCAAAAAGTTGCCCCAAAGAGATGCGCTCGGACTCGTTGCATGTTGTTCTCCTGAGTCTGATAATAAGCTATGCAGAAAATAAACCTGCGTTACTCAAACTCGTGATAATGACGATACACGGGAAAGGCAACAGACCTCAAAATTATAAAGTAGCACAACGTCTATCCCCAGCAGAATAGAGTCTTTGTGCCATTCACCATGATCAGTCATCTTTATAAACTGAAAGCCCTTGTCTAATTCACAGTAAAATGAAAATATATTACACTGCAAATACCTTAAAATAATATTATTTTATTTGTATTTTTATTATTATTATTATATTAATATAAAAACAAACTCTACTTTAACAAAAAAAAAATGATGCATGTTAATATAGTATCATGGCTGTGTGACATGTTTGTTTCTATATATAAAACAGTTCCAGTCCTTGATTCTGATTGGTCATCAGTTGTACTTTACTCCACTTTGCGTTGTGCCTAATATGAAAAGGCAGCCTCTCGTACCTTACTGCTTACTTAAATATCTAATAATTTTACACATTTAGTATTAGGGGGTCCCTGCTCCATGCCTCTTTCATCTAAGGGGTCCGCGACCCAAAAAACGTTGAAGACCCCTGATGTAGACAATGCAAACTACTGAAAGTTTCTCCAACCATGGTTGCCTTAAAGGGATAGTTCACCTTAAGATAAAAAAATCTGTCATCATTTACTCATCCTCATGTTGTTCTAAACCTGTATGAATTTCTTTTTTCTGATGAACACAAAAGAAGATATTTTGAAAAAATTATGGTAAACACACAGCAGATAGTGACCATTAACTTTAATAGTAGGAATAAAAAAATATGATGGAATTTAATGGGTACCGTCAACTGTGTGCTTACCATCATTTATGAAAATATTTTCTTCATTTATCACAATACTTCCAAAATATTTTTCCTACTATACACTCTAAAAAAACAAACGGTTCTATATAGCACCAAAACTGTTGCTTTCAATCGTAACGATAGAAGAACCATTTAGTGCCATATAGCACCGGTGAAGAACCAGTGAAGCACCAGTGAAGCACCAGTGAAGAACCAGTGAAGAACCAGTGAAGCACCAGTGAAGCACCAGTGTAGAACCATAAAGGGGCCATATAGCACCACATATGGTTCTACATAGCACTATATGGTTCTACACAGGTGCTTCACTGGTGCTTCACTGGTTCTTCACTGGTGCTATATGGCACTAAAAATGGTTCTTCTATCGTTACGATCCAAAGCAACAGTTTTGGTGCTATATAGAACCTTTTTTTTTTTAGAGTGTAGAAGTCAATGAACACTATGCTGTGTGTTTACCATCATTTCTCAAAATATCTTCTTTTGTGTTCATCAGAAAAAATACATTTATACAGGTTCAGAACAACATGAGGATGAGTAAATGATGACAGAATTTTCATTTTATGATTAACTATCCCTTTAAAGGAAAACACCACAGTTTTTAAATATTTTATTATGTTCTTACCTCAACTTCAACGAATTAATCCATCCCTATCTTTTTTCAATAAGTACACTTAATCTTTGTACAGTGTGTCGTAAATGTGTTAGCATTTAGCCTTGCCCTATTCATACCGTAGGTTCCAAACAGGGATACATTTAGAAGCCACCAAAGGGGCCAGTCACACCAAAAGCGCTTTAAACGCTTGCAAATGCAAGGCGCGACGCACTGCCTTTTTAAAAAAAAAAAGAGCAGTGCGATGCTGCTTTTCATATTGCTAAGCAACCACCGAGTCAGCTGTCTTGTCAATCAAATATTGAAGCGTGAGCGCTCTTTTGCTGTTAACTGTCACATTAGCAGAAACTTTAAAAAGAGGGCGCTTGGTCTGACCTTGTTTTAGGGTGAGAGGTGCACAAACACGCAGGAGAGAGTGAGCGAGTGGAGTCCGGTTCTTCAAAGCAACTGTAAACTTCCCTCACCACAACGTAAGGCCCGCCTCTACCCTCATTCGATTGATCAATGGAAAGAGGCGAATGACGTCGGGTGCTTCTCCGCTCTCAGCCCTCATTCAGAAACGCGTGCGCGGCAGGCGGCAAAAAAACGCAAGGCGCTCGGCGCGCATGAACAGCGCGCGAACGCGCCCTGCCCATAGAATATCATTCAAAAAAGGCGCCTGCAACTGCCATAAACGCTTTTGGTGTGACTGGCCCCAAACACTTCCATGTTTTCCCTATTTAAAGACTGTTACATGAGTAGTTACATAAGTAAGTATGGTGGCACAAAATAAAACCTGGTGATTTTCTAAGCGGATAAAAAGTGAGAACTATATTGTATGGCAGAAGAGCACTTAGTTTGCAGCACTCGGACCTCGGTCGCAGTAACATCATCAGAACTCTCCCTCAAATTCTAAAAAAAGGGGGACTAGTCAGGTATGATGGTGTTACTGCATGCTGTTTGGATGCAGTATGAATGGTGCTAAGCTAAACGCTTACATATGCACGCTACAGCAATTAAAGTATTAGCCCACTTCTGAATTAAACATTCCTCATAATTTACTCACGTTCAAGACTTTCTTTCTTCACTAAATAAAAGAGATTAAGGTTTTTGATGAAAACATTCCAGGATTATTCTCCATATATAGTGGACTTCAATAACACTCAAATGGCTGAAGTATTCTTCAGAGAATTTACGCTGTATGTCCTACGCCTTTCTTATTCTACTTACGGAACAAACGCACGCAGCACCAGTTCTGTTTTTTCTGTAAGTAGAATATGGAAGGCGTAGGACAGGGCTATTCAAATCTTACCCTGGAGGGCCAGAGCACTGCAGAGTTTAGCTCCAACCCTGATCAAACACACCTGAGCAAGCTAATCAAGGTCCTTGTCACAGGTCGGAGAAGCGGACCGCCCCTGTCGCGGGTCACGCTCCTCCTATTTCCACCCCGAGGAGGTCCCAAAACACCCCAATGACCAGACAGACAGAATTAAAATCTAACAACTTTTATTTAAAGATTTAAAATGGTAAATAGGGGGAATTAAATACTTAAAAAGAACATATCAGTCCTCAGGCCTTCATAGCAAGGGGGGGGGGGGGTGTTTAGGAGGCTCTGGGCCCTTTGCTGTGGGAAGAGGCAGGTATTACACAGGTGACTGGGAATTTTAACTTTTCCTCCTCAGGTTTGTGGCTGTAAGCAGAGGTAAGAAATTCACAGGTGACTGGGAACTTTAACTTTTCCTCCTCAGGTTCGGGTTCGTGGCTGTAAGCAGAGGTAAGAATTACACAGGTGACTGGGAACTTTAACTTTTCCTCCTCAGGTTCGTGGCTGTAAGCCGAGGTAAGAATTACACAGGGGACTGGGAACTTTAACTTTTCCTCCTCAGGTTCGTGGCTGTAAGCCGAGGTAAGAATTACACAGGTGACTGGGAACTTTAACTTTTCCTCCTCAGGTTCTTGGCTGTAAGCAGAGGTAAGAATTACACAGGGGACTGGGAACTTTAACTTTTCCTCCTCAGGTTTGTGGCTGTAAGCAGAGGTAAGAATTACACAGGGGACTGGGAACTTTTCCTCCTCAGGTTCGTGGCTGTAAGCAGAGGTAAGAATTACACAGGGGACTGGGAACTTTTCCTCCTCAGGTTCGTGGCTGTAAGCAGAGGTAAGAATGACACAGGTGACTGGGACTTTAACTGTTCCTCCTCAGGTTCGTGGCTGTAAGCAGTGGTAAGTGTTACACAGCTGGCTGGGACTTTAACTTCTCGCTCAAACACAATGGTTATTCCACACAACTTTCGCTCTAGGGCAGTGGGCTTACAGGGCGGTGTTCAACACAGGGTGCATTCGACTTCGGGTATGGTCGTGCAGAGCCGAACGCTTCCCTTGCTCCTCCTCCACTTACGGTTCCAGAGATACTGAGCAGGGGCGAACCTTTGAAGAGGCTCCACACAAGGATTGTTATCGTATGAAGACGTTATAACAGTAACCCTTTGTCCAAGAACAATAATTACAAGATGGTTTACTCACACTGGTATGCAGGTACACTTCACCACTCCCCTCTTTCAGAGCCAGGAAAAGGATCCGTCACTTTATACTCAGGAAATCCTATTGGCAACTACCTTTAACCCACGCTCCACTAGCCTCAACGTGCTGTGATCTCCTCACGACTCCTCTGACCTCGAAGTGGCTTCTGTCAACACAAGCACAGCACTACACTGCAAGCTTTAGGGTGTACACACGCACAATGAAGACAAGGACTCACCCATGACACTCCACACACTTTAAGTGACTAAGGACTGAGTTGGTTGGGTGTTATTCTCGGCGGAGGGGGAACAGTGCCTACAGGATGGACGCCAGACTTCCAGTGTTTACTCCTAGTTGTACTCCTCGGCTCACCCACGCTTCTCTCCACAGTGGGGCCACAACTCTGTGTGCTAGACTCACAACACACGTCAGGTAATATACCCTCTTCAATACCACATGGTACGGTGGATCATGTTACTCACGTGAAAGGCCACTACTTCGCAATGCTGGCTTCCTACGGTGTCTTCCAGTATTACTCTTTGGCTCACCCACGCTTCTCTCCACAGTGGGGCCGCAACTCTGTGTGCTAGACTCACAACACACGTCGGGTAATATACCCTCCGTTCCACACTACGTAATACATTCTATGATGTTACTCGCGTGCCATTGGCAATTCTTCACGACACTGTCGTCTTCCAATGCTACTCCCCGGCTCCCCCACGCTTCTCTCCACGGTGGGGCTGAACGCTGGTTATCAAACTCACAACACACATCAGGTAATGCACTCTTCTTAATACTTCGTGATAAACGTAGCTTGTTACTCACACTCCCTGATGACTCTCTGCTGTTCTTGTTCCTGTTTACAGCTTTTCCGCTGCTGTAGATCGTCCTCGACGACAACTCCGGTGAGTATTCTCCAATGTTACTCTGTTTCTTCTTATAAAGACTTCGCCCAGGCCTCCGCTCTTTCCACACCGGATCTGTCTCCGTGACCACGCACCACACAACAATCGCAGAGACAAGCACTTTTTCCGTGGTGCTCCTGTAATATACAGCCACAACTCCTTGCTTTTCGCCTCTCTTGGCCCCGCACTCTTTCCGCTCGCTTTTAAAGCGATCAACGGCGCTCTAGACTCTTCAAAGGAAGTGTGAGTTCTGGTCCGCCTTTGGCGGAGCGGAGCTCGCCCCGAAAATCAACTCCTCTCTCTGGTGTTTCTGCCGCTCTATTTATCTGTCCCATCTTCACACATCCTCCAGTCACAAATCACCACCTCAATTCTTCTCACCTGTGGCTCGTAGAGCCCCGATTGTGTTGCCATTGGAAACCAGGAAGTACTGGTGTTTGAAATGTTCGGCCTGGGCGGAAACCATCTTCGGGCGGAACCAATCTTCGCCGCTTTTGGTTCCGCCCTATAAAAGTCACCATGTGACATCCCCCCCCGCCAAACAATTTTAGTCCCTAGAACGGGCTCTTCTTGGTGACAGGAAAAATCGAGTAGGGTCTTTAAATACGTGGTAGGCCATTGGGGGGCCTTGGTCGCTCAACCCGGGGTGGACTGCCGACTACGCCAAATCTGTCACAGGTAGGAGGAGCGTGACCCGCGACGGGCGGTCCGCTTCTCCGACCTGTGACATCCTCATGATCACTAGACAATCACAGGTGGGTAAGTTTGATTAGGGTTGGACCTAAACTCTGTAGTGCTCCGGCCCTCCAGGGTAAGATTTGAATAGCCCTGGCATAGGACATACAGCGTAAGCTCTTTGAAGAATACAGAAAGCTGAAGCAAGGCGATCATTTGTGTCTATAAACCAAATACATTGTATTTTTTTTAAACGGCCGATCATTTCTTTGATAAGACACTTATTCCTCATCTGGTATAGTTTAAAGCCCTTTGAAGCTGCACTGAAACGGTCATTTTTACCTTCAGCCATTTGGGCATCATTGAAGTCTTCTATATGGAGAATAATCCTGGAATGTTTTCATTAAAACCTTAATTTATTTTTGACTGAAAAAAGTCATGAACATCTTATAATTTACTCACCTCGATGTCATCTAAGGAATTTTTATTCAGAAGTGGACTCATATTTTAAGTTGCTCGCACTGAGACATGAGAGGTATGTATTAACATGTCTACCTTGAGGGAAAAACAAGTGAATTATGGAAAAGCTGTGGCGGTTTCTTTTAAAGGAATAGTCTACTAATTTTCAATATGTTATTACCTTAACCAAGAAGAGTTGATACATCCCTCTATCATCTTAGTGCGTGTACATAAGCGCTGGAGCGCGCTGCGACACTTCGATAGCATTTAGCTTAGCCCCATTCATTCAATGGTACCAATCAGAGATTTAAAAGAGGAACTATATTTTATGGCATAATAGCACTTTTGGGAGTACTTCCACTCGCCTGAAACGTCCGTTCCCCTTCTGCCTCTCATAATGGGAGAGGGAGGGAGTTACTGCGCCGAGTCGAAGTACTCACAAAAGTGCTATTACGCCATAACATATAGTTCCTCTTTTAAATCCGCTTAGAAAAGCGCTACGTTTTATTTTGTACCACCAAACTTGCTCGTATAACTACTCGTCTTAAATAGAAAAAAACGTTGATGTGTTTGGTCACTCTAACTTTATCTCTGATTGGTACCATTGAATGAATGGGGCTAAGCTAAATGCTATCAAAGTGTCGCAGCGCGCTCCAGCGCTTACGTGAATGCACACAGATGATAAAGGGATGTATCAACTCTTCTTAGTTAAGGTAATAACATAGTTTAATATTGAAAATGAGTAGACTATTCCTTTAACAGAGGTCTTCTCAAGCCTTGATGGTGAATAAAACATGGAAAAATTTTGATTTGGTTGTGCAATATTGCTTAAAGGAATAGTCTAATCGTTTGCCATATTAAACTATGTTATTACCTCAACTTAGACGAATTAATACATATCTATCTTTTTTCAATGCGTGTACTGTACAGTGCGTTGTGAATGTGTTAGCATTTAGCATAGCCCCATTCATTCCTATGGTACCAAACAGGGAAGCCACCAAACACTTTCATGTTTTCCCTATTTAAAGACTGTTACATGAGGAGTTATACCAGTTAGTATGGTGCCACAAAATAAAACTTTTTTGGTACCATAGGAATGAATGGGGCTAGGCTAAATGCAAACACATTCACAACGCGCTGTACAGTGCAGGCATTGAAAAAAGATAGGTATGTATTAATTCGTCTAGGTTGAGGTAATAACATAGTTTAATATGGCAAAAGAGTAGACTATTCCTTTAAAAGTAGTTCAAGTAATTGTGTTATTTACACATTCTTTTGTGTTCTGTGGAAGAAATCACACAGGCTGATATTTTGAAGAATGTTGTTAAGAGCCCCCCCATTTACCTGCATTGGTTTTGTGTCCATGCAATAAAAAATGAAAATTTTGTCATACTCTCCTCTTGAAATAAACCGTACACATTTTATTTTTACGCTGAACACAAATTAAGATATTTTAATTAAAGTTAGCAACAGATGTTTGGGCTCTACATTGACCTCCATAGTAGGAAAGCAAACAAAATTTGTGTAATACATTTTCAGATGAAGGGGTGTTTTCTTCCTCCACAATCCCCATAGATATATACACTAGATGTCGCCTTGGGGCTCTGAGCATGCGTCAAAACCGCCGCCATCTTAGAACAGGGGTATTGTCATAGGAAGTATCTAGGTAAAGCTGCTATCTCCGCCTGTACTTCGAATTCATGAACGATGCCAGACTTTTGTGCTGCGCATGGATGAAAGGGCTACTAGCACTATGCATTACAGTTAGAAAAAGTACATTTTCATAAAATCAAAACTTTTATTTTTTCCTGTACTTAATGCTAAATACATGTCTGACTGTTGAAACGAACCAAAAGAAAACCAAGAAAATCGCGTTCATGACGATTTATGGTGATTTTATTTCTGTTACACCATTGCCTACAATGGCGCTGATGCGGGATTCCCCTGTTTTAAGATGGCGGCTCCTATGTTCGGTCCAATGAACTGCCGTAGCCAAGGCTACATCTAGTGTACATATCTATCCACAGTCCCTAAATTGGTCTCTGTTCTTGTATGTTTTTAGGCTGACCAGAGGGAAGAAGCGGAGAGGGAATTCAAAAAGACCACCATGGAATTTTTTGTGATCCGTGAGAGTGATGCTCTTAATCCTGCACTGGACATTTCCATTTTCATTGACGGTGTGGAGTAATAAATGAGTTGGCCTCTTTTGCATGTGCATGTTTGGACTCATTTGAACTGAACTTAAAACATCCTGATGGACTCAAATATAACTTTTAAAGCCTTTCAAAAAAAATGTCATGGACGTAGACAGTAAGCAGATGAGCCGAAGGGTGCAGAACCCCTCTTCAAAACTGCAGGAGTACATTTTTTTCCTTTAACCCAGCTACTGAAGGTAAATTTTTTGAGCCTTTTATACAACATTAACTGTAATACTGTTTACTAAACCTGATTTGTTTTATCTTGATTAAGTTTTATGGTTTATCTATCAACCATAACTGATTCTTATTTAGAATTTACATTTTATCCAGTGTGTCTACAAATACTAAAAACTGTTATACATTGTGTTTTTATAACAATACTATACACATTGTTGAAGTGTTTTATGACAAATTGTCATGATTATAATGTGTTTACATTGTAAGATAGTGTGTATTTGTACAAAAATGTGTATTATGACAAAATAAATTGTCAAAAGTTTGATGCTTGAAGTCATTCATCTTAGACAGATGGTAAAATTACACATTTTGAAAGTAAATAATTTTTTTATATTAAATTAATATTTTAAATTGTATTTGGTTGGATATTTGGTTAGATGTAAAGTAAAACTTTTGCGTCAACTTGTTACAACTAATTACTTTACTTTTTATCAACCTAAAATTTTAACTTTGAACAGAATGAACTATCCATTACTTGGCCAAAGCAAAAAGTATCTTTGACTCAAATACATTTTTTAAGTTAATGAAATGTCAAAATATACTTTCTTAATGCATTAACGTAATTATTTTACTTTGTATTTGGTTAGATATTTGGTTAGATGTAAAGTAAAACTTTTGCGTCAACTTGTTACAACTAATTACTTTACTTTTTATCAACCTAAAATTTTTACTTTGAACAGAATGAACTATCCATTACTTGGCCAAAGCAAAAAGTATCTTTGAATCAAATACATTTTTTAAGTTAATGAAATGTCAAAATATACTTTGTCTTGATGCATTAACCTAATTATTTTACTTTACATCTAACCAAATATCCAACCAAATACAAAGTAAAATAATTACGTTAATGCATTAAGACAAAGTATATTTTGACATTTCATTAACTTAAAAAATGTATTTGATTCAAAGATACTTTTTGCTTTGGCCAAGTAATGGATAGTTCATTCTGTTCAAAGTAAAAATTTTAGATTGATAAAAAGTAAAGTAATTAGTTGTAACAAGTTGACGCAAAAGTTTTATTTTGATCCAATGAAACACTTTTTTCAGTGAATGGGGTGAGAAAATTTTATTTGAATTAAGTGTTTAAGAAAAAAGAAATCTTATTTCACAATTTTTTTCTCACCCCATTGGCAGTTAATTTTGCTTGTTTTAAGGACAATTTCACTTAAATTGTATATTTTTTGTCTTAAAACTTATTTACTTAGGTCATTTTGCTCATCAAGAAAAAGCATCTTAATTTAAGAATTTTTAGATATTTCTACTGAAAACAAGACAAAAAAACTAAGTAAGAAAGTCATTTTTTGCAGTGTAGCTTATTACTTACTGTGTTGAAACGGAGATCATTCAGCATAAAAGAATATCACGTCACTTGCTCATTTGAGCTATAATAAACGAAAATACCCGCACGTCATCCCAACAAGATATATCGTTCAGTTCCTCAAAATGCGGGTTTTAAATGCATATAAACAATCATGAGAAATGTCTGAAAACTGGATCAAAGCAGAAATCAGGGAGCTTGTCAAATATCCACTCTGAAGCTGAGATCATTCACCAGAATAGAACTGTGCGTTCATGCGCTCCTTTGTAGTCTTATCATAAACAAAAATGCATGCAAGTTGTTTCTGGAGAGCGAAATAATAAATAATATGCAAACTTCAGACGCTGCGTAGAAGAGAGGGCGGGACTTTCAACAGGTCACGTGTCTTTCCGGGACCATCACATATGCCGGGTAAACTTGGCAGTGTGAATGAATAAAATATCAAGCGGTCCCGTAAAATTCCAGGATGCCTGTCCCGTGTATCTTACGGAATATCTGTGTGAAAAGGGCTATAGTCGCCAACTCAAACGGCTCTGCTAAGCTAAGCTGCTGTCGAATCACAACACACTAAACAAACTTCACAATCAGAACTCGTACGTATTTCTGAAGGAGGGACTTCATAGAACAAGGAAAACTTCAGACCGTTTTGAAAATTACGATATACAGATAAGTTGTGTGAAAAATACAGCATTTATTTTTTACACGTGAAACATGAAAACATGTTATATTGCACACCATAAAAACAATCATAGCTTCAAAAACACAGGAAAAACTCTAAACCTGTATGAGGTTTTTATTCTGTTGAACACAAAAATATATTTCGGAACAACATGAGTGTGATAAAATGATAACAGATTTTAAGATTTTAACAAACCTCTTTAAGAAGTTTCCAAGAATTGTCACATGTTAATATTTTATTTACTAAAGTGGTGCTTTTCTGCAGTAGATTTGAATCAATATTTCTTTTAATGGTCTCATTTCTCTAATGTTTATAACCCCTTTGTGATTAAATAGACTTGACTAAGCAGGTGAATGTTTATTTGAAATAAACCAAAGAACTTGACTGATTCAACCCTGAAATATATTCCTAGCAGCGGTTCTCAACCTTTCTTACAAAAATACCCAAACACTAAAATATTTCTTCATTCTTGGTTGTTTTAACCTATTTTAATGCTTATTTTGGATAATGTTAGTAATCTTAAGGCTCTCTTGGAAGTTTTTTGGGGGCCCCTAATGGGTTGAGAACGACTGGTCTATAACATTTTGACAAACAAAGCCTCTCTAAATCCAGCCACACCCAAAGTGATTGAGACCTTTAGTGAAGCTCCTCCTACAGCGATCTACCAATAAATGCTGGAGTCAAACACAGAGAGAAATCACTTCATATATGACAACTGAAAGCTTCGTGACTTCTTGTTGGTGTTGATAGAAGAGCTGAGAAGATGAGAGATTCACAACCATGCAGAATAAAGATTGAAGATACTGAAGAACAAAGAGGTTGGTGTTTATTTTTCAATCTTAATTATTGATGCTTGAAGAATAATCACACTGAAAACAATGATTCATTGAATTTAATAAATTTTTTTTAAAGGTAAGTGGTTGCAATCAATTTATTTAAGCTACATTTTAACAAAAAAGATTAGTAAAGTAAAATAAAATATAAAACTTTTGTTTAAATGTAGCTTAAACAAATTGATTGCAACCACTTACCTTAAAAAAATGATTAAATTCAATGAATCATTGTTTTCAGTGCACAAATACAGAAAATTATTCAAATTGATTAGGAAAAAATTGAATTAAATACATGATAAATAATAGATTCAGTAGAATTGCATGTAACATAAGGTAAACTGGTTTATCAAAGCAAATTCCAGTGGATTAAATGGCTGTGTTCTTTGGGAATTGATCCATGACTTTGGCTTTGGAAGTGCAATGTACCACTATGTAAACTATAAGACTGGACATTGACAATAAATTAGAGGAAATTAAAGGAATGAGATAACTTAATTCACATAAAGGTAAAAACTTCTGAAAGAAAAAAAGACAGCATTAGTGGCAGCAGTTTGCCAGTTACTTACTGTAGATGTTATTTACTGGAAAGAGTTTGTTCAAAGTAAAATGAATGTTAAAACGTTAACAAGTTTTTATCTTTACAAAATAAACAGCTAAGCAACAGAAAAAGGTTGATGAGGATTTCTGGTTGCCAAATGCTTTGCATAATGCTGTTATTTTATAGTTTTATTCTGTAAAGATGAAGACTTGATAATGTTTAATGTTTATTTATCTTTGAACAAACTCTTTCCATGAATAACATCAATTTAAATCTTATTGGCAAACAGCTGCATAATTAAAGCAAAACATTTTACCATGATGAGAAACAAATACATAACATGAAGCTTAACTATTTAATGTCTTTATTTTAGATTTCATGATGGAAATAAACAAGGACAATCCTCCTCAACTGAATAAAGCTGATGAAACCCATCATAATATTACAACAATACAGAATGTTGCACAGAAAGGAACTCGAAGAACAGGAGACAAAATGTGTAAAAAGAGGTTGAAAAGAGACGAACGCCCTACGGATCGCTCAAGGATTCACAATGAGAAGAAGCCCACGTGTCATCGCTGTGGGAAGAGTTTCAGCAGAAAATCATACCTCGCAGTGCACATAAAAATTCACACTGGAGAGAAACCATTCGCTTGCCATCAGTGTGAAAAAACTTTCCTAACTGCAAAACAACTTCAGATACACATGAGAACTCACACTGGCGAGAGACCATACACTTGTCACGAGTGTGGAAAAAGTTTTACCCAATTATCAGTGTTAAAGAAACATACGAAAATCCACACTGGAGAGAAACCATACACTTGTCAGGAGTGTGGAAAATGTTTTACCCAAACATCACACTTAAAATATCATATGAAAATCCACACTGGAGAGAAACCATTCACGTGTGATCTGTGTGGAAGGAGTTTTTCATGTCTACGTAACCTTAACATACACGCGTTAATTCACACTGGAGAGAAACCTTTTACATGCAGTCAATGTAAAAAAAGTTTCAGAAGTAAAAGCAAATTTACAGCACACATGAAAATTCACAGTGAAGAGAAACCTTTCGCTTGTCTTCAGTGTGAAGAGTGTTTCAGAGATGCAAGTCAACTCAAGACACACATGACAATTCACACTGGAAAGAAACCATTTGCATGTCATCTGTGTGGAAGGAGTTTTACAAGTAAAGGCCATCTTAAGGCACACATGAGAATCCACACTGGAGAGAGACCTTTCGTGTGTCATCTGTGTGGAAAGAGTTTTTCACAACTAACTAACCTTAAGACTCACGCAAGAGTTCACACCGGAGAGAAACCGTTTACATGCAGTCAGTGTAACAAGTGTTTCAGTATTAAACCCAACCTTACAGCACACATGAAAATTCACAGAGATGAGAAACCTTTCGCTTGTCTTCAGTGTGAAAAGTGTTTCCGAGATGCAAGTCAACTTAAGAGACACATGACAATTCACACTGGAGAGAAACCATTCATATGTCTTCAGTGTGGAAAGAGTTTTACAAGTAAATGCACTCTTCAGATACACATGGCAGCTCACGCTGGAGTGAAACCATTCGTGTGTCATCTGTGTGGAACGAGTTTTTCATATCTATCCAGCCTTAAGAATCATGCAAGACTTCACACCGGAGAGAAACCTTTTGCATGCAGTCAATGTAAAAAAAGTTTTACACGTAAAAACAACCTTACAGTACACATGAAAATTCACATTAAAGAGAAACCTTTCGCTTGTCTTCAGTGTGAAAAGTGTTTCAGAAATAAAAGTCATCTTAAGACACATATGAGAATTCACACTGAGAGAAACCATTCAGATGCTATTAGTGAGTTTCAGAAATAAAAATTCGCCCTAATGCACGCGTGAGAATTCATGCTGGAAAGAAACCGTTTCCATCTGTAGAGTAATGGGAGACACATGAGTGGACTTTCTGTTGTAACGTCTCAATTGCGATTAATACGTTTGCATAGGACCTACGTTGTAGGCTATATGCTGCAGTTTTCATTTAAACTTCTGCGTCATTGTTCACCTCGATGTGCATTACAAGTTCAGATCGCAAGTGTTGATCTAAAAATGAACTCATGAATCAGCCCTAGTAAAAAAATAGTATGCTATTTTTAATTTTGATACACTTCAGTATACTTGCAGTCACACTAATGACCATTTAAAGTGTGCTATTGATTAATTAACTTTATTAGAGTGCTATTTTGGAACAGCTAATTTTTTACTTTGTATATTTTAGTCGTAATTTAATTGTAATAAAGTACAACTTTAAGTTTATTTCGTGTACTTTTCTGTGTTAAATTGGAACATCTTACTGTGGTATTGTGCATTGTAATCAACTTAAACTTCTTTACCATATCTATATATGAAGAGTTTCGTTGCAAAACGAGATAAATCCATTTTTTTACAATTTTGTCAAAACATGTTTATTATTATGTTATCGTGTTATTATTTTGTTTTATGGTGCTACTTAGCTGTATTTTTAAGTTATGAAGCTTTTAAATCAAAACAAACAAACTGCAGTTGCATTGAAATTAATTGGAATGCACAACCAAAAAACGTGATTTCTGAACAATAAAAAAAAAACGGTGGTTATCTCGTTTGCAACAAAACTCTTCATATATATATATATATATATATATATATATATATATATATATATATATATATGAAGGTTTTCAGAAAAACTAAGTAGCCTACATTAATCCCTCATCTAGCGATTCAAATACTCTAGTAATTAAACATCTTAAATTATCATTATTTGTACGTTTTCTGACATTTCAGAAACATACGTTTTGACAAGAATTCACGAAAGCATAATAAGCATTACAACAAACTTGCTGAGATCGTTATTATCTATGTCTATACAGCGTTTGCGCGAACAGAACGAATTGTTTAAAAAAACTTTCTCATTAATCTTTATCTAAATTAATAAATAAGCAGATATTCGTTTAAAATTTCAATTAAGAGTATGCTTATTTAAAATTCAGTTCTGACTTAGTTCAAAACAGGAACATGATTTTAAACAATAAGGTAATTAGAAAGATTTAATTCAAATGTTTCAGTTGTTATTTACTTATTTTATTTTTATGTTAATTGCAATTCATGTCATAGTAATCTTAAGTTTAAATTTTGCTTTTAAAATGTTACATTTTCATATTTTTTTATTTACTTATTTATTTTATATTTACCTATATTGACAATAAAGCTTGCTTTAACTTAAAGTAATTAAAAGATCATCTGTGATCGAAGTCACACGGAGTTATTAACGAATATTTTATTATCAGAGTGCAGCATTTTATCAAGGTTTTCTGGTCTTTTGTAATAAAAAAAACTAAAAGGGTCATTTTTAAAGTTGGGTTAAAAGAAGTTTGATATTAGCAGCATTTTTTAAATTTAAAACTAATTCCAAAACAGCTCAGGTTTCTAAATAAGGGCTGGCGCAAAAAATGTCATTCCATAGATTGCACTCATTCACTTCACACACATTTTACGTGCTTTAAGAGGTTTATAATTTAGCGCTTGCGGCTGTTCCAGTAAACACGTGATTATGTCCGGTCGAAATTTCTTTCATTCAAATTCAAATTTTAATTATAGATCTTGTTTTTGACATTCAAATTCAAGAATTAAATTGGAATTCAGGAGTCATTCCCAATTAAATTCTGAATTCTGCACAAGCATGTGGTTAAGAGAAGTGTTAACAGAGCTGTTAGCCGTCTTGAAATGTTTATTTTCAGTCACATCAGTGTTAACGGAGCTGTTATTCCAGACTGATAGTTCCCATTTACACCAAATTCATCTTAAGCTCTCATGTAAATTGCTATGCAAAGGACATGTTTGTGTTTAAATAGGCTGAGGCATGTAATGAAATATCATAAAAGTATGTGACAAGTTTGTCAACTCTCAAGTTTTGGGGGGTCAAAGTTTAATTGCTCAGAATGTTATAAAAAATTGACATTTCATAAAAAACTGAACAGAAAGACTTTTCCAGTTGGGGTCCAGAAACTATAAAGGGATAGTTCCCTACTCAGCCTACTCGAAACCAGCATGCAGTTTAAAGACCGTTTTGAAAATTACGATATACAGATAAGTAAATTATATGAAAAATACAGCATTTATTTTTTACACGTGATACATGAAAACATGTTATATTGCGCACCATAAACACAAGCATAGCTTCAAAAACACAGGAAAAACTCTAAACCTGTATGAGGTTTTTTTTCTTTTGCACACAAAAACATATATTTTGGAAAAACATGAGTGTGATAAAATGATAACAGATTTTAAGATTTTAACAAACCTCTTTAAGAAGATTCCAAGAATTGTCATATGTTAATATTTTATTTACTAAAGTGGTGCTTTTCTGCAGTGGATTTGAAAAAATATTTCTTTTATAAACTAATGGTCACATTTCTCTAATGTTTATAGCCACTTTGTGATTAAATAGACTTGACTAAGCAGGCGAATGTTTATTTGACATAAACCAAAGAACTTGACTGATTCAACCCTGAAATAGATTCCTAGCAGCGGTTCTCAACGTTTCTTACAAAAATACCCAAACACTAAGACATATCTTCATTCTTGGTTGTTTTAACCTAATTTATTGCTTATTTTGGATAATTTTAGTAATCTTAAGGCTCTCTTGGAAGTTTGTTGAAGGCCCCTAATGGGTTGAGAACGATTGGTCTATCACATTTTGACTAACAAAGCCTCTCTAAATCCAGCCACACCCAAAGTGATTGAGACCTTTAGTGAAGCTCCTCCTACAGCGATCCACCAATAAATGCTGGAGTCAAACACGGAGAGAAATCACTCCATACTGAAAGCTTCATGACTTCTTGTTGGTGTTGATAGAAGAGCTTGAGAAGATGAGAGATTCACAACCATGCAGAATAAAGATTGAAGATACTGAAGAACAAAGAGGTTGGTGTTTATTTTTCAATCTTAATTATTGATGCTTGAGGAATGAATCACAAGTACAGAAAATCATACAAATTGATTAGGGAAAAAATGTAACTAAATGCATGATAAATACGTCCATAATAGATTCAGTAGAATTGCATTTAAACATTAAGTAAACTGGTTTATCCAAAGCAAATTCCAGTGGATTAAATGACTGTTCTTTGGAAAATTATCCATGACTTTGGCTTTGAAAGTGCAATGCTCCATTAGGTAAACTATAAGACTGGAGATTGACTTACAGTAAGTTACAGCAAATGAAAGTAATGAAATTACTTACCTTTATGTACAACCCATTTGTAATAAGCAATATTACTTACTACATAAAGGTAAAAACTTCTGTAGAAAAAAAGACAGTATTAGTGGCCGCTGTTTGCCAGTAACTTACTGTAGATTAGATTGTATGGTATTTACTGGCAAGAGTTTGTTCAAAGTTAAATGAAAATTATGTTGATGATAAAAATACTGAAAAAGGTTGATGGGGATTTCTGGTTGCCAGAATGCTTTGCATAAAGCTGTTATTTTATAGTTTTATTCTGTAAAGACAAAGATGTTTGAATGTTTAATGTTCATTTATCTTTGAACAAACTGTTGCCATGAATAACATCAATTTAAATCTACAGCTAATGGCAAATAGCTGCATAATTAAAGCAAAACATTTTACCATGATGAGGAACAAATACATGACATGACTTTTAACTGTTTAATGTGTTTATTTTAGATATGATGATGGAAATAAACAAGGACAATCAGCCTGAACTGAATAAAGCTGATGAAACGCATCGTAATATTACAACAATACAGAATGTTGCACAGAAAGGAACTCGAAGAACAGGAGACAAACTGTGTAAAAAGAGGTTGAAAAGAGACGGACGCCCTACGGATCGCTCGAGGATTCACAATGAGAAGGCCACGTGTCATCGCTGTGGGAAGAGTTTCAGCAGAAAATCATACCTCGCAGTGCACATAAAAATTCACACTGGAGAGAAACCATTTGCTTGCAATCTGTGTGAAAAAACTTTCCTAACTACAAATGAACTTAAAATACACATGAGAACTCACACAGGTGAGAAACCATACACTTGTCACGAGTGTGGAAAGAGTTTTACCCAAATATCACACTTAAAGAGACATACGGAAATCCACACCGGAGAGAAACCATACACTTGTCGTGAGTGTGGAAAAAGTTTTTCCCAAAAACCAAACTTGAAGAGACATACGAAAATCCACACTGGAGAAAAACCATTCACGTGTGATTTGTGTGGAAGGAGTTTTACCGGTAAAGGTGCTCTTAAGAGACACAAGATAATTCACACCGGAGAGAAACCTTTTACATGCAGTCAATGTGAAAAAAGTTTTAGAAGTAAAACCGAACTTACAACACACATGAAAATTCACAGTAAAGAAAAACCTTTTGTGTGTCATCTGTGTGGATGGAGCTTTACAATGACACGCGCTCTTCAGATACTGTTTTGCGGTATGAAAATTTGTACCTTTTGCCTATTCTTTCTATTCAGGGTAGGCAAGGATAGTCAAATCTAACAATTATTTCCCTAGTATACCAATCGTACATTACCTTAAATAAGATAGAAACTGAAAACTGGATTATACTCACATAATTATTAGAAGACTTCCCCGTGGTTGATTATTTGAGCTAAGTTCACGCAAGCACACTTCTTCTTGTCTTTTAAAAAATTTATTAATACAATTTAGCTAGTTGCGATTACAAGTTTTGCCAAATTAAAAAGAAAAAGAAAAGAAATAAGAAATACCAAGTTAACTAAAAGTAATAAGACAAAAATACAAAGTCTAAAAAGTACTAAGTCTAGAGCACACAAGATTTCAGGCTGTCAGACAACGGAGATGCTGGATGCTGCTCGCTCTCCAGATCTGCCTAAGTTCTGCACCAGCATCAATTTATAGGCACGGTCTCGGGTCCGAATTCCAGGAATCATATTCAGGGCCTCATGGCACGCCTTTGATCCTTACGTCTACTGGGAAAGTCCCCTAATATCTTAAATATATGACGAAGTCTCTTTGTCGTTCTTCTCCAAACTCCTCTGCGCTTTCTCCCACGAAGACAGGTCTTTAAATCATGCTTTAAACTGTAATATATCCCTTAAGCTTTGTTCTATCTAATACATGCATCAATCTCTCTACTCTTAATAAACTAGTAAATACAAAACCATATTTGTGTCACTCCTTAAACATGCAATTCAAGAGCTGTCATGCATATACTCCCAACTCAATGATTATAATACTTTACATCAAAGCCACCCTAGGCGTATTAAGTAACATAAAGAGTTTAACATAGTAAAAGGAGTATAAAATAACAAACCACAGGTTTATATTGCTCAGAAGAAATACATATAAAATTAGGTGTATTATTTGGCTTATAAAGGTTGGATAATTTGCATCTTACACAACACCCCCTTCATGCAATATTATACAGGCTTTAAGTTCTCATTTTCAAACATAAGTATGGCTGATATCTTCCAACTCTCCTTTCATATTTTTTCAACATCAAGTACATTTCACCCCTATTAGTAAAAATGTTGTGCTGAGATATACTCAAATAGTTGTTGACCCAGGGAACTTTACATATTGGTCTTATCCGAACACTTTTTACAATAATTCCTCTTACTTGATCGCCTACTGGCCAATGTTTTACACTTTGCAACACTATGTTCAGATAGCCTCCAAAATTTGCTTTTATAAATTTTCCATCAGTTATCTCATGGTAGCATGCACCAATCAATTCTCTTTCAGAGTTCTGACACAAGAACTGGCGGCTCCTTCCATTGATCTTACATTGTTTACAATGACCAATCAACGGAATCATGGACTCCTGCATTTTACGCACTTCTCCACGAGCCACAGTCATCATTGAAGTCTTCTGGAGAACTGGGGGGACAGAAGTTGAGACCCTTTCCTTTTTGATGCAATCATCGATGTTTAGCTCTATGAGATAAAAAACTCCATCAAGTTTAACAACCCTCAATGTTTTACTTCTATGAAGCTCATGTACTACATGGTCTCTTTTATCTTTAGTCCAATCTTTGTGTTCATCAATATCATAATATATTTCCTCAACCTCTGGGTGAAGCCTTTTGAGTATATCTCGGTACGTCAGAAATAACGCAGCATTAGTGCGTTCCATTAGATTAAAAGTTGTCAAGTAATGCTCTGTTGTCTTATCTTCATTAACCCAAGTCATTATCTTAACACTCTTGAAACAATCTCGACAGAAGTGTCCCATACTGAATTCAACTCTTTGCATTACAGGATGCCTGTAGCAAGAGACACATTCATCCTTGTGAACTGCAATCCAATATTCTGTTCCACATCTTGTTAATAATTGACCCCTCACTGTTCTCCTAAGTTCCAATCTCTTAGCCTCATTTACCGCTTCTGCCAATTCCTGATTTTCTAGAAAGTGGTCCGCCATAATCAGACTCTCCTGGTCATGTAACTGTGTTTCAAAAAGGTTCAGTTTAAATATATGAGTGTGTGGCTGAATCACACCAACTCGTCTTTTGAGAGATAATTTATGATCCACATTTGAACTTCTCTGTGTTTTTCTGCTTTTACTCCTCATGACAAAGAGGAATGTGTTTCATAAATTAACTTTAATATGTTCCAATAATCTTAAACCAACTGCTCAAAACTGCACAGATCTCCTATTACAATTTTGACAATTTAAACAAAAACATTTTCATGCCATAGCATTAATTTGATTTTACAATGATCTTGATTGTGATTGACTTTGTGCTGTTTTTCTAAGTTTCTTAACATATTGTAAAATATTTTATTCAATCACACTTATTAATTACTTTACCATTGTCATTTTTCATTACACCCAATATGTTATACATTTTGCCACTATCCAAATTTTTTTTTTTTATAGATTCTGATTTACTCCTGCTGTGCTTTTACAAATTTGAAATCTGTATCTTCAATGTTAAATCAAACATAGGTGCTGTTATTACGTCTGACCACTACATATCTTAGTTCTCCCAAGGGTCAATTTAAAAAGTATTACCCTTCACACCTCTTTCTCTCACTATCATTTCTTAATAGTGGAACACACACACACATACACACAATCAACAAATAAACAAAACTTTTAGCAGCATTCCAAGGCTAGTGATGTTCAACAAGATTTGTAAGCAAATATGTTTACAATCAGTGTCAGCCTTAAACATAAGTAGCGACTGAGGTAGGTTAGTCATAAAATAATTAATTTTACTTTATGTACCAACCAACACATACTCAGCAAAAGGCCAAGCTGTGGTGTCTTTGAAACAATCCTCACACCATCTCTGACTGGTTTACGATCTCCAGAGAATGCGTGAAACTTCTCTTTCTTTTTTACTTACTCCTGGGACAGATTTAACAAGTAACACTCTTTGTTGTTTAGTTACAAATGTCCAATGGAAATGTTTTATTCAAACATGCTTTTTACCATCATGCATAATGCTCCTGGTGTTTATGTTACATCATTTACATTCATTCATTTAACTGAAGCTTTTATCCAAAGCAACTTACAATTGCTATATGTCAGAGGTCGCACGCCTCTGGAGCAACTAGGGATTAAGTGTCTTGCTCAGGGACACAATGGTGTGTCACAGTGGATTCGAACCTAGGTTTCTCACACCAAAGGCATGTGTCTTATCCACTGCCCCATCATGTCAGTATTTTAACCCAAATTAGTCTAAATACATTTTTAATGTTACTTTTCTAGTCCAAATCATATGAATATATATCCTGCTTGATATATTTGACCTCCAAGATGATAATATGCATTTTATCTTGATAACTCTTTTTAATTATCATGAATACTTTTTAAAGTTTTCACATCAGCATACAATTATTTTATGTATATACTTTATAACTGTAGTACACTGTAGAACATGACCGCCTCATTAAGTTTTGTTTATTTACTGCTTCTATTTAAGTCAAACAATCATGGCAAATTTTTGATATAGTAAGTTTCCAAAAAGATATAAAGCCACACATGGTCTAAACCATTTGTGAGCTGCAGTAAAGCATATGTTGTTGTTTGTTCTACTCACATTTCGAAGGCAAAGTAGGTGAACTTTCACCTCCAAGTTCAACCAGGCTGAAATGTTCCACAGTGCGATTTCATCTTAGGTCCTTCTCCAAATTATTTTAGTCTTCACTCCTCACTCATTCAAATGCTAGCCAATGATTTTTCTATTTCATCATTGCTTTCTTATCTTATTACATTCAATGTATTTTATACTTACATCAACTCCAGTATGCCTGTTTCAGGGGTGCATATTCTTATTGTCTACATTAATACATTTTTGTATCTAAACATTATGCTATTGCCAATTGTATATTTTCTTACATATACTTAAATGTGTGTCTACACACTTTTTTGGCATATCTCCAAATTGCAATAGACTAATGCACTCCCGTGGCATCTATAAGAGAGTTATTTTAGTCTCTTCTACTTTTCAATCTTTTATTCTCTCCCTACTTTCATTTTCCATTCTCATTTTTTTCTTACTTTCATTTTCCATTTGCATTTTTTCCTTTACTCTCATTTTCCATTTTTTATTCTTTAATTCGAAACAGTTTGTATTCGAAACAATTTGTTTCACTTTTGTCATGGTCAAATGAAGTTGTCATGGTTCAAATTATTTAGTTGCTAAGTTGTTACGCTTCAATTTGCCATCGTCAATTTCGCGTTGTCAGAGTCAACCAAAGTCTCCTTCAAGATCATAAATCTATTACCCCCTTCAAGGAGTCTTTGGTTGACTACATTTTATAATATGTTTCAGCTTAATACCGATTTTTATTACCTTTTTTATTTTATACTTGTGGCTCATTGTAGATGTTCAAGTTTTGTTTAACGTTGTCTGACAGCCAGGTCTCATACTTATTCTTAAAGCTCATCCTAACCCTACCCAGTCGGCATTTCAACGTTGATTCAACGTTGAATCAACGTCAGGTACCAACGTTGAATCAACGTTGGATTACCTTTTGGTTTTGCAAAAAATTTCAACGTTGATTTCACGACGTTGTTTCAACGTCACACTTTCAACATAGGTGAATTAAGGTTGATATCATGACGCAATTTCAACCTTCTATTTCCTTGTTGTTTTTAACACTAAATATAGATTTTTACTTGACACTGCAATACTCACTAAATGATTTACTGTAAACGTGTTATTTTTAAACCAATTATCATATGAATACAACTTGCTGCGCATAACTTACAGTACAACCCCATTCATAAAACTAAACACCTAAAGAAGGTAAAGTTTAAATGTGGACAAATAAGATGGCAGGTGCCTACCCTTTACAAATATGAAAAGCAGCTGTTTAAAATATTTTTAAGGATAAAAATACATTCTTTCAAACAGTTAGGTTTCCAGTTAGTAGTGCAGAAGTGTAATATTCTAAATATAGAATAAAATCATAAAATATGAAAACAAAATCATGTTTAAAAGTCATTTTATTCATCTGAATAGAAAAACTTTATTCAAGAAAAACTGCAAATATGAATTTTGTTGATTTAGTTGACAGTCTTCTTATGGCCACCACCACCCATCTATTCTGGCTCATGCTGTACTTAATACGATGACAGCATCTAAAGAGAGAAAAAACACAATATATTTAATTTTCAAAAAATGCTGCATTTTAGCCCATGTACAAAAAAAATCTTGTTATTGCACATCAGGACAAGATGCGTTTTCTTTGATAGTCTGACTTGAAACATTGCATAGCCATCTGATGAAGGAAGAAAGCTGTTGTGTTTACGAAGATAACAATGGGGTTTAATTAAGATCATCTACAGTGCATTCAGAAATTATCATACACCTTTCACTTTCAAATGTTATGTTGTTGCATGATACTGTAATTGTTTAGATATTTTCTTCAAAGTAAAAACAGAATTTTAGAAACTTTTGCAAATGTATGAAAAAAGAAAACATATATTTTCATTATACATATTCAGACCCTTTGCAACAACATCTGCAATTTAGCTCAGTTGCCTCCAATTTCTCTTGAGGTTGCTGAGATGTTTCTACACCTTAAAGGAGCATTTCACCCGTAGAAACATTAATCTTTATTGAAAGTTGTATCATATTTGTAGTCGGAATGTAACATACATTTAGAATTTGGTGCCTATTTGACCGAGAAAAGGGGTGTCTGTAGTCTCACCCCCTCAACAAAGATATTGGACTTCCTTCTTTCAATGATGCAAAATGATGATTTTTACATCATTGAAAGAAGGAAGTGCAACACTGAAATCTGTATTTCTCCTGTCTCAGCGGCAACTGAGGAAATGATGCACGACCATTCAAAAACATGACTGGGGTTCTAACTATATAAAGCTTAATGCAAATGGGTGAAGTGTCCCTTTAAAGCATCCTGATGAACCTGAAGATTTTTTAAGGAATGTCTGCAACCAAACTGACCAGAAGCACCATTGACTTACATAGTAGCATAAAAGAATACTATGGTAGTGAATGGTGCTTCTGATCGATTTGGTTACAAATAAATCCTATACTGAATGCTTAAGTGATATCAACTTTATATTTTCAACACCCCCCAAATTATATGATTAAAGGGACACGCCCAGATTTTGGGAATTTAGCTTATTCACCGTATCCCCCAGAGTTAGATAAGTCCATATACCTTTCTCATCTCCGTGTGTGCTGTAACTCTGTCTGACGCAGTCCCCGCTAGCTTAGCTGAAGCTATTTACTTCCAGTCTTTGTGCTAAGCTAAGCTAGCGGGGACTGCGTCAGACAGAGTTACAGCATGCTCGGAGATGAGAAAGGTATGTATGGACTTATCTAACTCTGGGGGATACAGTGAATAAGCTAAATTCCCAAAATCTGGGCGTGTTCCTTTAACAAAGCTTTTTTAGGTTGCTTTACGTGTGGGTCAAACAGCCTTTTGTGTAGTCCCTTACCAATGAAATCGAAGATGGACTTCAGAACCTCTGGACTGTCTGTGTAAGACTTTAAACTCGCCCAGACCAGCAAGGCATCTTGTTAGCAGACATCCCGACCTGATCAAAAACTCTTGATTAGGAGATGTTCTAATCCTATTTTTAATATACGTTTTACAAACTTACCACAGGTGATCTGGCAAAGCGACTTATGAAACAGCATCTTCCCAAATCTCCTCTTCAGGCTCATCTTAGCGATCATTGCATTTGATTAAGTTTGGAAAAAGAAAAACATATTTCATTAGTATAGAAACATAAATGTAATGTTTTAGTTTGAAATACATTTTTTGTCATAACACTATTCATTACCTTTTAACGGGGATGATTTGGGCATCTGGAAAGACACACGACTTCACCTCTCTGTATTTTATCACACGTCTTCAAATTGCATGTTGATCTGCCTACAATTTAAAACACATAATAAAATAAAAAACAAGTCATAGCCCCTTTTAAAAAGAAAACAAAACACTGCATCTTAATTAATAGGATTAGTAGAATTTGATTTGATTACAAAACAAATATTAAATGCATTGTAAGGTTTTACGGGAGACGCTTCACAAAAAAGCATCCTAAATTAGCTTCTTATATTTTCCTAATGACAATGATAAACCAGTCTTGAGAAACAAGTAGCAGGTGTTTTTAAAAAGCCACTCTCACTTCTCACCTGTGAAGTTTCTTGTGTTTGTGTGTCGTTCTGTTTCTGACCTGACAACCCTTGCTGTCTGTTTCTAGTTCAATCCTGACAAAATATAAAAAAGTAAAATTAGTGCAATATTGGAAGAGAATTCTATAATGACCTTTATCAGAATGTATGCATACACTTGCATACTGTATTTAAGTAAATATTGTAGAATAGCAGGGTTAACACTACATTACCTGATCCAGACAGATGTAATGGCTGTTGATGCATGAAAATCTCAGCATTGACAAGATCATCATCACTTTTCTAATTTGAAGGGCTCTGATAACGAAGACATTACAAAAGAGTTATAAAAATATACTGAAAATAAGAGCACATTTGTCTAGATAACCAATATTTTCTATTTCCATTAAAACTTGCAAACTATTCAACAAGAGAAGTAAGCAAAATTACACCATTACAATTTATTTCAATTCGAACAGAACATGCCAACTTACACGACATGACATTTTCGTACAAAGGAGTTGACTTAAGTGTTTTATGCCGCTTAAAAACCATGGATACTGCGCGAATGACCGCAGCATAAACGTAACATGTGATTGACTGATTGACATGGACACATGAAGGTCACGTCGACTATCTTGTCCCTTTTAATTTTATAACTGCATTTATACACATTAAGTTACCCCGTCGTGAAAACCTCAGCATGATTCGACGCCCATGTTATAACGTCATCAATAAATACTTACCAAAATCTCATGCCCCAGTACCATATAATCGTTAATGCCTTTTCGTGGGTAACATTAGTTCGGGGGTTTTATGACTTCTTTGTCCCAGCACCGACACACTCTAATATGCGTCTTTCACAGCAGGCGTCTGCTTGTCGAGGGACAATGGTCAATTTAGATAAATACGAGATTTGGTCTTTTGGACCAAATTCCATTGTTTTCTAACTCAATTGTGTAATTATCAATTACTTTCACGATCGTGTCTTTCTTAGCAAAATGGTCATTAAATGGTTTGTTCATATCCTTGTGAACTAACCTTATATAGACGTTCTGTCCTGGAAAGCAATTTCTGTTACGTTCCAATGTCGGTTTTTCTTTTCTTTCAACGCTTGTTGAATTAATATAATACAGAGCCTGTTCTTAGAATGAATCCCACTTGCGTTAGTTCGCATTTGCCCTGAAATATTCTTTTATTTCTTTTATTCTCCGGGCTAATTTCATGTGCTTTTTTGCGAGTATTTTTTTTTTCTAACTCTCCGCCGATAAAATAGCTAGTGTTATTCTTTCCTTATACTGCTTAGTCTCCCTTGCGCAGTCTGTTCCTGTACTGCTTTTATTGTCATTCTGGAATTAGTGCCTTATCAAAAAAAAATGTCTGTAGAGCCATCAACAATAACCAAAATATATTTGTTATTTAACTTATTCTTCGGCAACAAATTAATTTCTCATTAATTTCTCTGGCAATATACTACATTATCAATTGCTACTTAACTTGTGATAACCTCTTCTTACAATTCTCACATAGCAATCTGATCCGCTGATATTTCTTCCTTCATTTAGAAACGTGCATTTTATTATTTGTTAAGATTTTACCTATTAAGTTCATGCTCAGATGTTGTAAAATAAGATTAATTTTCTATAGTTATTTTCTGTATATTATTCTCATCCTCTCTAAGCACAATTATTCTTCTCTTTCTAGCCAGTCTGTTAGTTTCGTTATTGCTTAAAGCCATCTCGCTATTGTCTTTTGAATGTCCATGTTGATGTTACGCTTATGTCCTTTATTAATTTATTCTTAATACTTAAATCCTCATTTAAGCTTTTTCCCACGTATTAACTATTTATTCCCAGGACAAATTGGTTGGCTTTTTAAGTCTCTTAACCTCTCTAAAGATTTTACGATTGCAATAGCTTCAGCTAATTGTTCCTTTGACACTTTCTCGATCCTACTGTTTTTCCGGCTTAATGTACGCCTAACGTGCGTTGTCTCCTTATGGTGCTTTAGAACCATCCTTATAAACTACAATGCTTTTAAACAGATTCAACTGTTTTCTGATATTTCATTTTTTTCTCTATTTCTGATTTTTAAATTTGGATCTAAAAGTCTATTTTCACATCTGCCATCGAGAATTCAATGCTCTCTCAACCTTAATTTAGTCTTTAGTCAGATGCTCCATGACCAATTTGTCCGAATTTTACCAAGATCTGCTTTCCCCTCGCTAGACCCTGTAATTCAGGATATCTTTTACTTTTTGACAGTGCTGATAAGCTTGTCTACAGAAATAAATGTTTATCCGGCCTTTCTCAATTTCCAGTTACAATTTTTTATAGGCATACTGTTTTTAGAATTTCTAGCTATCATTTGATAACTAATTTGATCCATCTCAAGATCATCTTAAAATTTTTTTTCGTCTGTTTTACTTCTAGCTGGCCTGAGTCTAAATTGCCGCTTGTAAGCTGCGCAATGCTCGGTTTCTTGCGTCCCTTGCAATTTGCTTTCTTTTATGGTGGCATACATTGGCTTTGCCATTTGGCTAAATTTTACCAACCCACTATTTTTTCTTGAACGTGTCTTACGATGTTCGGAGTCTTAATGACGGTGTTGCGCTCATTTGCGTAATTCCACGGTTGCATGTTTGTATAAAAAAAACCAGAAATTCAACCATCTCTGTCATTAATTCGTGTTTATTATTTATTTATTTATTTTAAACGTGCATCGGCTTGTTTCTTCAGCGTTTGATCAAATATTTAAGTATGTTGTTTCTCATTGTTGGATATTATTAGGACGTCAACGATATACATTTCTACCGGTAAGTCTTAATATATCCCTCATTACGCTCTGAAATACCACTGAGCTTTTTAAATACTTGCAGAAATTTACAATAATTTATTGTTAACTGAAAACGCTTTCCTTTTCTTTCTGACTCGCCTCTATTAGCGGTGTTGACCTCTTTGTTAAACCTATTTCCAACAGAAATTTGCATTTCTTTCACTCGCTTAATGCTGCCTATTACGTGCATTTATTACACCGTTTGTCCGGTTTAATAGCTCTGTTCAAAGCCGTGAAGTTAGTCACTAATCTAAATGTATTGTCCGGTTCAATAACTTGAATCAGGCTATTAATTATTGGAGATTTTACCTCCTTAATAACGTTTTGCTCTAACAATTCTTATATTCTCTGATTTAGTTCTTTTTTGGCTAGTTTATTGGTCGGATACTGGCGTTGAGGTTCGCGCATTCCTCCTATTATTTTCCGTGAGCGTAGTTTTCATCAACAGCTCCTCAATCATGTTTAATTTACCAAAAAGTGTTGTCTCTCAGCATTCGTATTAATTTATCCTTTTTCTCTGCTCAGATCCTATCATCTTATTCCTAATTCATTTTAATCACTCTTCTAAATTTACTTTATCTAAATATTTTTCTCAAGTTCCAACAAGTAATTTTTTGTTACATTATTTTATTTCCATGTTTTTTCCGTTTTAATTCTGTGCACGTCTGAAGAATAATTGTGCTCTTCATCTTTTAGTGGTGTTGTAATTTATATCTGTGCTCCAGAATTAACTAGTCCTTTTAACTAAATTTATCAATTCCTTATATTTTAATCTATATATTTTTATTACATTTCTATCACAGACATTCTGTTTTAACAAAACCTTTTTTCTCTTGTCATTACGACTTTTATATCGGTGTCTGATAATTATGCGTGTTAAGATCCTAAGATCTGCTTCGGTTTCCGAGTCCGTTACATTATCATTCATTGTTTGATTTCTTCTCACCTTTTTTGAGTTTTGTGTTATCTATTCTGTGCTTAGGAGACTGAAACTGCATTCGGTTTTCAGGTACTTCGTTCTCTGCTCTTTCCTCCAAGACATAATTCGATTTTTGCGTGTTAGATACGAACTCTCTTTCACTTTCTGTTCCATATTTACTTCGCTCCAAGCCTCTTTCGCTTCGAAATGGTACTTTACGTGTACTCGTATTAAAATGGTCTCTCTCTCTTTGAAATCGCGCATTATACATCCTATTTGTCATTGTATCATTTACGGCTTTATCCGCGTTCGGTGTACTTGGTATATTGAAACGCCTATTATTTGGCTCATTTTCCCTCAAAGTTTTTACGCGTTGAGAAGTTAAGACGTACTCAGCCAATCGTTCTTTTATTTGTTTATTAGTCACATTGTTCAGGGTGGTAATTAATTTATATCCTCATTATATTTCTCTTCCTACATCTCGTAAAAGTCTTACTTTGTCTGACATAGGAATTTCATCCTGAAGTGAGAGGCACTTGGTCTTTTACGGCGCGTATTAAGCTATGTGTGAGTACTGTTCCTGTTAAATCTCTAACTTTTTTTTTTCTGTTGCCTCTGCTGAGATTGCATAATTGTCTCTCTTGGTAAGTCGGCATTTTTGCGGCTCTAACCATAAACCCACTGTGATTTTCTAATTTTTCCTTAACACCTATATGCTTATGAACTGCCTCTGTCAATTGTATTTCCAGCAATTTAGATTGTATTTTAGTCTGTTTGTCTTTACCTACACGCGAAGTTTCAAATTCTAGTTGTCTAACCGGTGTACTTAATAATTCCGGAGAATATCGACCTACTGTATCATATGGTTTGATCTGTGGCTCTTCTTTACTTTCCCAATTGTAGGAAATGTCTAATTTCCCCATTGGTGCTATCGCCTTTTGAACATTCAATTTTTCTACTTCGCCTCGTAAATGTTTCACTTCGGTTCTCAAGGTTTTTACAACGCCTTCAATGCTTTTTATTATTTTCCTTGAATAATCGTATTTTTCCTGAAATAACGCCGTTTTTTGCGGATTTACCCCATCATTCGTGCTTCGCTATTTACACGGCTGATGAGTGACAAACTAGATGTTCTCACTTGTACATAAGTGAGTTCATTTTCAGGAATATTTATTTTATCTAATTTTTGATTAAACTTCTGCTTCGTCTTTTAGAAGAGGGTTTTCTTTTTTTTTAAATCGTACACCTCTCAATTCCATTAATGGCCAGTCATTTTAAATTAAATGACTCACCTTTAATAACAAGATAGCTCCGCTATCTTTCTATCGCAATCGCGCTTCTTTCTTTCTTTTAAGTTCTGGTTCACTGTCTGAAGTTAGACTGTAAGAGTATGATGTTTCATTTATTTCTTCTCCGTCTGAGCTTACAATTTCATTTAGCATTTTCTGACCTTTTGTCTCTTTTATTGCATATGCCGACGCAGCTGGAATTCTCACCTCGAAATCGACCTCACTTTACATCGCATTAAGAATACGTTTAAACTATTCTCTCTTTTTGTTATTCATTAGTAGATTTAAAGTCAAAGGTCCCTTGTTTAAATTTTTATTTATTCCTGTAGTCATTCTTCTAATTACATTCGTCATTTAATGTTTATATTGTCTAGTTCCTATTTGAGTTAAATGTGTTACTTTAACTTGTCTACTAATGGCGATTTACCCGCACGCAGCAGGGCTTTGTCTACCCAGATTTTCGCGAGAGATCTAAATCTCTTTTAATGCGTCCTCCGCTGATTTGTCAAATATCACACTTGATGTTCTGACTCCCGTAATCATTCGTTCGTTGCCGTTTAGAACTAATATGCCTTCGCTAGTGTCTTTTAATAGACCATTGTGTATTGTTATTTTTATGTTGCCTACTTTAAGTTCGTAGCCTATTTCTGTTTTTCCAAGTTCTGGCGGGATCTCTCTCTCCTCTTCGAAATGTATTATTTCTTGTTGGTTCTTTCTAACGCGATCCATACCGGCTCTCCCTGTCTTTTCTCTAACAGTTTTTTACCATATATTTTTATGGTCTCTAAGTCAACTTCTTTCACTGTTGACAAAATAAACTCGACATCTAAAATCATTCACTGTATAAGTACGCCACTATTTTTATTCCTCTCTAGTGTTTGTGCCCATCGTACTACAGTTAAGCCCATTTCGGCTTCCGAGAACGTCATCCCCTTAATGTATCCTTAAGCGAAAACCATAACGCCAACTCCTCAGCTTCTTTCACTAAAACTGAGGTTTCCGCATTTTCAGCGGCACCCTCTCGTTCACGTACACGAGTATCACCTCTTGTGTACACGAGAATATGGGTCTGAGCTCTTTCTGTCATTTAAAGAAGCGTCCTTCCTGACAGCTTAACGCAACTGTACGTTAACGAGCCCTAATAAACCTCCTGCCCGTCGGTTTATATAAAGTTGTGCGCGCGCACCAACCCTTTCTGGGTCGTATAATAGCTCGTTTCGAACTATTCTTTGGGGTCTTACGGGATTTTAATTATTTTAACTCTTCCCTAGGCATGGTAACTCGTAATCGTTTCTTTTGAACACGCTTTGCCGTTGATTTTGGCCAGAAATCAACGACAAAAACCGTGCCCCGCAGTTGGGCGCCATGTTTTGCGGTACGAAAATTTGTACCTTTTGCCTATTCTTTCTATTCAGGGTAGGCAAGGATAGTCAAATCTAACAATTATTTCCCTAGTATACCAATCGTACATTACCTTAAATAAGATAGAAACTGAAAACTGGATTATACTCACATAATTATTAGAAGACTTCCCCGTGGTTGATTATTTGAGCTAAGTTCACGCAAGCACACTTCTTCTTGTCTTTTACAAAATGTATTAATACAATTTAGCTAGTTGCGATTACAAGTTTTGCCAAATTAAAAAGAAAAAGAAAAGAAATAAGAAATACCAAGTTAACTAAAAGTAATAAGACAAAAATACAAAGTCTAAAAAGTACTAAGTCTAGAGCACACAAGATTTCAGGCTGTCAGACAACGGAGATGCTGGATGCTGCTCGCTCTCCAGATCTGCCTAAGTTCTGCACCAGCATCAATTTATAGGCACGGTCTCGGGTCCGAATTCCAGGAATCATATTCAGGGCCTCATGGCACGCCTTTGATCCTTACGTCTACTGGGAAAGTCCCCTAATATCTTAAATATATGACGAAGTCTCTTTGTCGTTCTTCTCCAAACTCCTCTGCGCTTTCTCCCACGAAGACAGGTCTTTAAATCATGCTTTAAACTGTAATATATCCCTTAAGCTTTGTTCTATCTAATACATGCATCAATCTCTCTACTCTTAATAAACTAGTAAATACAAAACCATATTTGTGTCACTCCTTAAACATGCAATTCAAGAGCTGTCATGCATATACTCCCAACTCAATGATTATAATACTTTACATCAAAGCCACCCTAGGCGTATTAAGTAACATAAAGAGTTTAACATAGTAAAAGGAGTATAAAATAACAAACCACAGGTTTATATTGCTCAGAAGAAATACATATAAAATTAGGTGTATTATTTGGCTTATAAAGGTTGGATAATTTGCATCTTACACAACAATACACATGAGAATTCACACTGGAGAGAGACCATTCACGTGTGATCTGTGTGAAAAAAGTTTTACAAGTAAAGACGCTCTTCAGATACACATCAAAATTCACGCTGGAGTGAAACCATTTGTGTGTGATCTGTGTGGAAAGAGTTTTTCATATCTATCTAGCCTTAAGATGCATGCAGAAGTTCACATCGAAGAGAAACCGTTTACATGCACTCAGTGTAACAAGTGTTTCAGTAGTAAACCCAACCTTAAAGTACACATGAAAATTCACACTGAACAGAAACTTTTCGCTTGTCTTCAGTGTGAAAAGTGTTTCAGAGATGAAAGTCACCTTAAGAGACACATGACCATTCACACTGGAGAGAAACCATTCAGGTGCTGTCGGTGTGAAAAGTGTTTCAGAGATAAATATCAACTGAAGAGACACATGACAGTTCACATAGAGAGAAACCATTCAGATGCTGTCAGTGTAAAAAGTGTTTCAAAAGAAAATCTCACCTTAACACACACATGAGAATTCACGCTGGAAAGAAATCGTTACCATCTGTGGAGTAATGATATGAGTGGACTTTTTGTTGTAAAGTGTGATTTATATGTTGCATAGGACCTACGGCGTAGACTATACGTGACAGTTTTCATTTTAACTTCCCTCGATGTACATTGCACGTGCAGATTACTAGTAGGTGGTGTACATGGGCATGTTACAGCTAGTGATGGTCACTTTTTTAAACAAATTTTGTACTTAATATATTTTAGTTGTAATTTAATTGTAATAAAGTACAAATTTGAGAGTATTTTGTGTACTTTTGTGTGCTAAAGTGAAACAACTTCAAGTGTACCTTTTTAAGCACATGAGTGTGTTTGTGCTAAATGCAGGCTTGATAAGTGAATTTCGAGTGTGTTTTATTTGGGTTAGAAGTACAAATTTATTATGAGTGTCTTGCAAACATACAATCAGTATAGCATGAATATATTGTTTGCGTAAATTCTATATCTATATTTTTCGCTATTGCAAAATGTAAAAACTTGGAATGCTATTACATTTTGTATACTTAAACATACTGCAGCTAGACTACTATCCAGTCTACTTCAAGTTTGTAATGATTAGTTAAATTTAAAAGTGCTATTTGGGAATAGATTTCTTCAATTGGTAACATATCCAAAATATTTTTTCCAAATAAACAAAGACTGCTTAAAACAGTTAAAAACAATTCAAAAATAAATATTTTAAATATATTCAAAATATATTTTTAGTTACAGCATTCAGTAGAGTAGAGCAGTGGTTTTCAAACTGGGGGCCGCGAGATGGTGCCAAGGGGGACCAGTTTAATGACATTTTATGAAATACATTAATTTATCATGAATTCTGTGTAATTAAACCTAAAAAAAATAGGCTACTAACCAAAAGCGCTACTTTTTGTATAATTTAATGTTTTTTTTATTTTTATTAAAAATTAGTTTTAGAACAGTTTTTTTTTTGTTTTTTTGTCACAAATTTTCTTTGGGGGGCCACGAAGGAATCCACCGTACACAAGGGGGGCCGCATGTTGAAAAAGTTTGGGAACCCCTGGAGTAGAGTATGTGCCTAAAAATGGAACAAACTGAACTCATTGAAGAATATCAAAATATTTTTTTTTCAATTTAGTCTTTCTCGCCCAAAATCTGCTTTAGTGTGACAGTGACAGGTTTTGGTTCGGCCTAATGACAGTCTGAAAAGAGAGACAATAAGCTCAATTAGTGTTTAGTGTTAAGACATTGCATTTATTTAAGACTTCCGGTATATTAAATCTATAGTTTACTGGCTAAAAAGAACAATGGCTATACATGCAAAAAAAATTGTCAATCTGACTAAATTTAATACAATTGAAGGTTACGACGATACAGTTTACGTGCACCCTAAACATTGCAATCTGATTAAAATGTTCGTATATATGTATAATCTATTAAATCCGAACCGAACATTTGCGCAAACGCACAGCCAGGGTTGCCAGATTCGCGTATCATAACCATCCCAAATGGACATTTAAAACTAGCCCAAAAGCATCCCAATGACTATTTCACAGCCCAAATGCCAATATCTAATGAACAAAATCATTTAATCTTTAACCCGCAGAAAAAAAACTGGTGGAAACAGTTTAAACCTAAACTCAAAAAAATGCAGAGGACTTGGCAACGTCACGCTGCAGACAGCATCTCTTGTAAAGTTCACGCTTTATCTCTGGATTAAAGTCAAAGCGGAGTTGAAGAAAGTTCTTCTTAAGAAGTTTTCAGATAGGTAATGAAAACACACTTTTCAAAAGGCAAAACGCTACTTTATTGCAGTAAGTAGCCTAATATTTTAAAAGTAACGTTACACATAAACGCGGCAGGATGTACATCGCGTGGCCCCAGTAACCTTATCTTAATAATACGTGATCCCACTGCCTTGCTATTGCGTGTTTCTGTGACGAGGATCATGTGATATAAGATTTTAATATAAGACACGAACTTGAGCACATGTATTTTGGCATCCGTTTGAGAAAATACTACGATTCACGCGTTAACATGCGTACTTTTCTCTTTCGGATCTGATCACAGATCGGAGTACACCACCCCTTCAATACGATCCAAATTTGCATCCGATCGTCCTCAATCGTATTGATTATGATGTTTACATGGAGGCTTTTCAATACGATTGAGCCATCAATACGACTACAAACTGATTATTTGGTTGCATATAAACGTACCTAATGACAACTGAGATAGTATATTTTTACCTAAACTTAAGCTTGACTAGAATTCCCTCATTAAGAGCTTTTCTTTAAAATGACTTTCCTATATGGGTTACAAATATGAATTTTGTGCCATATTTAAACAAACAAATCCAGCATGTTGCAAACAAACTTAATCTGCTTGGCAAAAGGAAACTTGACTCGCAAACAAACAGAAAATGCTTTGCAAATAAAAAAGTGGTTAAAAATATGTACTGTGTTTTGCACAAATGTGATTTTCTCACAAATGTAAACATGATTTTCTCACAAATATGTGCAATACAAAACAGCAGATGGCCCTTTTTCGACTTTGTTAGACATTTTAAATCCCAAGAAGCCAGGAATTTTACCTTAGACACCACCCCTGCCAGTGGCACCAACTGAATAAAGACATATTTCCTTTGTCGGGCTTCATTAAAATATCCCGTTCTTTCTGTGTTTTGAAGCTTTGATTGTGTTTACAGTGCTCAATATAACATGTGTTCATGTTTCAAGCGTAAAATACACTATTTTTCACACAATTTACTTATCTGTATACTAGGCTTGGGCAGTATCCAAATTTTGATACCATCAAATCGCCTCCCTATTTTACCCCGGCCTATGATATTTCCGTGAATAATTATAAAATTATGACGTAATGCTCAGACAGTGTCACCAAACTGTTGCCTTGGGGCTAAACACTTCAAAAACTGAATACCAAACCCTAATACTGAAACAATAACAAAATAACATACACAACAGTATTAACAACTTTTATTAGCAACAATTAGCAGTTTATTAAAAAAGTTAAATACAACGGTCAAACAGAATTAACCGGTTATTGGTTAAAAAAGTGATCTCTAAATTATGCTATTATAGACAGTGGACGGCGTTTGGTTTCTTACACTTACATCGAATAAATCAACAATTTAATTAAAGCAACAGTCTCAGACTTGAAGAAAATTGTTGAACATTTAAACCTATTTTCTGCACATTCCACCATATTTTAATGAAATAAAGAAAGTCCTCCTTCTGTTAACTCTTTCACCGCCAGCGTTTTTAAAAAAAGTTGCCAGCCAGCGCCAGCTTTTTCATGATATTCACCAAAGTTTAATGCCTTCCAGAAAATGTTCTTCTTTGAATATATAAACATACAATATGCCAAATGAAATAACAGACCCTCTGCTTTCAAACAAAAAAAAAACGTTTCTTCCTACCTTCAGTAGTTCTTTTGTAATCAGCTTTTGAATATGGGTAGGTTTCTGCAAAAACACCACATTTTGAGCAAAAAGCAGAGATAATTCCATTTTTGTGATGGACTTTTCATAGAGATCCCATTCAGAGCGATCTTTAAAACAGACACGGACATGCAGCAGCTTGTCAGAGGGCAATACTTCCGGGTTTAAAAGTTGCGGAAGTGCGCCACCTAGTGGATAATGGCGGTATTGCAGAAAGACGGAAAATCTCGTCATTGGCGGGGAAGCGTTTTCTTTTAATTGACGTGATATCTCGTCAATGGCGGGGAAAGAGTTAACTTATATTTCTGCATATTCCAGCATATAAAATACATTTTTTTTTGTAAAATCCTTCATTCAAATAGCAAATAAAATACAGCAAAAAAAAAAAATTAAATGAAAGTTTTTCCTGATTGGATTCCAAATTTATGTCTTTTAACAGTAAAGTGCAGTTTTGTTTTTGTAAATCATTAGACATTTTTACCACTTGTAGAAAGCCTTTCTTTAAAGTGAATTTCGTTTTGTATAAATTGTATCTTAATTTTAATAAAGGTTTCATCAACCAATTGCATGTATTTAATAAATTTAAAGCATAGCAGACAATATAATAACCGTGACATGGAGGCGCTGGCACGATTTGCTCGCATTGCATATTTACCTAGAATGCACCGACCTCATCATAAATGAATCAAACTCATTCAAGCATTAAATATCTTTGCTATGGGGAGCCAATTCTGCCATATTCATAAATAAATAAATACATAAATAAATATACAAGGAAATGTAAAAAAACAAAAATACAGAAATAAATAAAGAAATATATATACATGGAAATGTAAAAAAACAAAAATAAATGAGTATTTATACCTGTATTTCTTTATTTATGTATAATTGTATTTTTTCACACTATTATTTATTTATTTATTCATTTATTTATACATTTATTTATTTTTACTTTTATTTATTTTCACATTTATTTATGTATAAATGTATTTATGTCTACACGTATTTATTTATACATTTATATATTTCTATATATATTTATTTCCACATTTATTTATTTATACATTTATTTATTTCTTCTTTTCTTCGTCTGTATGCTAATGAGGGGGGCGTGTTTTACCTCAGACTTAGCAATCGATCTCTGAGTGCCAGTGCTGAAGCTTTGAGGCCACAGTGACACCTGGTGGTGTGAAAAGCGAACAAAGTTGCACATGGAGTGAAAGACTTGGAGATGTGCAATATCCAAAACCTTATTTCAAGTTTAAAATCATTTTGTGTAACCCTAACTGTGTATATATAGGGTCACTATACATAGCATATGTACTGTACTCAGGACATGGACGTAAATCGCCATCCGGTCATGATTTCTAAAATGTCTTGGCACACATAAATATCAAAATGCACGTTTTCAACATATCTGATGACAGACCCTTGTAAGTGGACACTTTAATATGGAAACGCGTGAAATTATGCACTATTAATAACATTTAATGTAAATGCCCTGGAGCATACTGTCCACTTACAAGGGTCTGTCATCAGATATGTTGATAACGTGCATTTTGATATTTATGTGTGCCAAGACATTTTAGAAATCACGACCGGATGGCGATTTACGGCCATGTACTGAGTACAGTATGTATGCTATGTATAGTGACCCTATATACACAGTTATGGTGACACAAAATGATTTTAAACTTGAAATAAGGTTTTGGATATTACACATCTCCAAGTCATTCACTCCATGTGCAACTTTGTTCGCTTTTCACACCACCAGGTGTCACTGTGGCCTCAAAGCTTCAGCACTGGCACTCAGAGATCGATTGCTAAGTCTGAGGTAAAACACGCCCCCCTCATTAGCATACAGACGAAGAAAAGAAGAAATAAATAAATGTATAAATAAATAAATGTGGAAATAAATATATATAGAAATATATAAATGTATAAATAAATACGTGTAGACATAAATACATTTATACATAAATAAATGTGAAAATAAATAAAAGTAAAAATAAATAAATGTATAAATAAATGAATAAATAAATAAATAATAGTGTGAAAAAATACAATTATACATAAATAAAGAAATACAGGTATAAATACTCATTTATTTTTGTTTTTTACATTTCCATGTATATATATTTCTTTATTTATTTCTGTATTTTTGTTTTTTTACATTTCCTTGTATATTTATTTATGTATTTATTTATTTATGAATATGGCAGAATTGGCTCCCCATACTTTGCTGCATTCTTTCTAAAACAGACAAGGGCTTTCTCTCGGCTCGCATCAGCAGAGCATTGCATCGTCTATGTTGCACTTAACAGAAGTTGACACTTGTCTTTTTGAAAAAAAAAAAAAAAATATATATATATATATATATATATATATATATATTAATTATACAAAATATTTGTTCTGGTCGTTATTAGAAGGTACACAGTGAATTAGACCTGCCTTCAATGTGTCTTTTACGCATTCTGAGGTGCCCGTTTTATCCGTTGGTTTTATGGTGTTTCAGTCTATTATAGGAAACATTCTGCATAAGATGGGCTTAGATTTGGAAATACATTACAATTATTTGGAATTACATCTACATTTCAGTGGTAACAGATAAGGTGATGAATGATGATGATCATCATCTTTCTTTATTATTGTTAGCACTACCTGAAACCTAAGCGGTGTCTCTTCAGAGCTGTTATTTTCTTAAATAAGCCGTGGAAATGTTTTAAATGAGCTTCAAACGCCTTTATTTTCAATGCGATCACCTTGTACCCAAACCATTTCAAAACTAAGGAGTCATTTGTCCTCCGAACACAGTACATATTTGTAACACCTTTGCATTTTCTCTGAAATTGCCTTTTGTATTTGCAAAGCTTTTTCTGCGATCCTTTGTGGCAGATCGAGTTTGTTTGCAACATGATGAATTTGTTTGTTTAAATATGGCACAAAATTCACTCCAAATACAAAGTCTTCCTTAAAAACATTTCTGCAAATACTTCAGCTCCTTAAGAAAGAATTTTTCTTAAAGAAGATTACGCAGAGACAGTGAATGATTTTTATGAATGTGCGGATAGTGTTACGTGTAAATCCAGGTAAGACAGGGAGCGGATCCAAATGCAGTGTGGTTTTATTAAAAATGACAATAAACAAACAAAACATAGCAGGTAATCCAACAAGGAATCTGGGATACGAAAAACACCATAACATAGACTAACGATCGACATCAGACACTGGAAACACTAGGCTTAAATACACAGAGTAATCAGGGAAAACAAGACACACCTGGGGAACAATCATCACACAGACCAATGAACAAAAGAACTACAAAGAACTACAGACATGGATGACACAGACATGACTTCAAAATAAGAGTACAAGACAGGGTACACAGACAGAGTTCATAACATAGCCCCCCCTCAAAGGGCGGCTTCCAGACGCCCCCCAGAAAACCCCAAAGTACAACAGTCTAGGAGGGCGGTGGCATGGAGGTGGACCCGGGGGAGGGATGGTGGGCTAAGGCCACAAAAGTCCAAGGGCCAGGGCGGAGCCGCAGGCGGAGACAGGAACCAAGGCGGAGCAGCAGGCGGCGACAGGGACCAAGGCGGAGCCGCGGGCGGAGACAGGGACCAAGGAGGAGCCGCGGGCGGAGGCTGGAGCCAGGGCGGAGCCGCGGGCGGAGGCTGGAGCCAGGGCGGAGCCGCGGGCGGAGGCTGGAGCCAGGGCGGAGCCGCGGGCGGAGGCTGGAGCCAGGGCGGAGCCGCGGGCGGAGGCTGGAGCCAGGGCGGAGCCGCGGGCGGAGGCTGGAGCCAGGGCGGAGCCGCGGGCGGAGGCTGGAGCCAGGGCGGAGCCGCGGGCGGAGGCTGGAGCCAGGGCGGAGCCGCGGGCGGAGGCTGGAGCCAGGGCGGAGCCGCGGGCGGAGGCTGGAGCCAGGGCGGAGCCGCGGGCGGAGGCTGGAGCCAGGGCGGAGCCGCGGGCGGAGGCTGGAGCCAGGGCGGAGCCGCGGGCGGAGGCTGGAGCCAGGGCGGAGCCGCGGGCGGAGGCTGGAGCCAGGGCGGAGCCGGCAGGGCGGGAAGCCAGGGCGGAGCCGGCAGGGCGGGAAGCCAGGGCGGAGCCGGCAGGGCGGGAAGCCAGGGCGGAGCCGGCAGGGCGGGAAGCCAGGGCGGAGCCTGAGGCCAAAGGAGGACTGGATACCAGGGTGGTGCTGGTGGTATCAGGAACCTGGGTACAGGAGAACAGAGAGAGGCCCTCTGGGCCTGATTAGACAGGGCAGTAAGTTCAAATATAGACATCTCCGACCAGACAGTGAGGGCAAAGAGCTTGGGGACAGTCATCTTGGGACATGCAGAGAGTTCAGCACTGGCCATAGTCTTGGTGACGACAAAGAGTCTCTGGGGCATCGCGGTGACCACACTAGCTGACCAATGGGGCTCAGATGACTCACTCGGCTCAGATGACTCACTCGGCTCAGATGACTCACTCGGCTCAGATGACTCACTCGGCTCAGATGACTCACTCGGCTCAGATGACTCACTCGGCTCAGATGACTCACTCGGCTCAGATGACTCACTCGGCTCAGATGACTCACTCGGCTCAGATGACTCACTCGGCTCAGATGACTCACTCGGCTCAGATGACTCACTCGGCTCAGGGGAATCAGAAGACTCACTCGGCTCAGGGGAATCAGAAGACTCACTCGGCTCAGGGGACTCGGGAGATTCACTCGGCTCAGGGGACTCGGGAGATTCACTCGGCTCAGGGGACTCGGGAGATTCACTCGGCTCAGAGGACTCGGGAGATTCACTCGGCTCAGAGGACTCGGGAGATTCACTCGGCTCAGAGGACTCGGGAGATTCACTCGGCTCAGAGGACTCGGGAGATTCACTCGGCTCAGAGGACTCGGGAGATTCACTCGGCTCAGAGGACTCGGGAGATTCACTCGGCTCAGAGGATTCACGGGACTCGGGGGACTTAGAGGATTCAGGTTTCTGGAAAGCATCACAGGAGACAGAGGAGCAGTACGCGGACCACACACACCACACCGCCATGCCAAATATGGGAATTACAGAGTGCAGAGAACATACCTCAGACTTAGTATGCACCACGGAGCTGGAAACCACAGGACGGGGCACCCCGGCCACCCGTACGGATACCAATGGTACATCCCTCAGACTGGTGATTAACTGTCGGATTTTTGGCAGTGCTGGAGAGTTCATCAAAGCAGTTTGGTAAAGTGGAGTGGGTGTTGCAGTCATTTTATGAGTTGGTTCGGGTATGGGAGCCATCTTCAGAATGGGTGCGGGTGTTCCTACTGCACCTTTAACAACGGGTACAGTGATGATGGTGGCATTCTGACATATCGGAGCTGGTATGATTGTGGCAAACTCGAAAACTGGGGCAGGTTTAACAACAGCGAACTGAGGCATGGAGTGGGATGAAGTGGCGGCCATCTTAAGCACGGGCACTGACACAGGGGAAACAGAACTTGGGAGAATAGCGTCCGTGCTAACAGTAGCTCGCTCAGCCTTGGGTCTCTTCCTCCGCCGCCGATGACGTGAGCAATGCGTTGGTTTCATGATGACTGGCTCGAGTGATGTAACAGTCTCTGCGGGTCTTTCGGCGGGGAACTCCCACAAATTCCATCGGCCACGGTTGTGCATGTAACCGACGAAGCCCCAGAAATCGAGTGTTTGCAACCCGTCCACCTCTTGCTGCGGCACGGGTTCATCGAGACATTCATTGAAATAATTTTTAAGTTCCGAGTCACAGAGGTCCAGGCCCAGCGAAAAAGACCAGAAAGTCTGGGCAAAACAGCGCACAGGTCTCCCCTGTTGCCGGAGGGAAGTCAGGTCGGCGAGTGCGTTCCACCATTCTTCCTCCGTGGTGGGGGGTGAAACTTGCACTCGGATATCGCCGACACGGAGCATGAGGACACAGGGAACACACCAGGAAACTTGGAAAAACACGGGAACGAGGACTTGCTGCTGGATCCTGAGTGGTCGATCGTTCTGTTACGTGTAAATCCAGGTAAGACAGGGAGCGGATCCAAATGCAGTGTGGTTTTATTAAAAATGACAATAAACAAACAAAACATAGCAGGTAATCCAACAAGGAATCTGGGATACGAAAAACACCATAACATAGACTAACGATCGACATCAGACACTGGAAACACTAGGCTTAAATACACAGAGTAATCAGGGAAAACAAGACACACCTGGGGAACAATCATCACACAGACCAATGAACAAAAGAACTACAAAGAACTACAGACATGGATGACACAGACATGACTTCAAAATAAGAGTACAAGACAGGGTACACAGACAGAGTTCATAACAGATAGGACCCCCTCACAAAGCACAAAGAGCACCCAGGAGTCCAGGATCGGCTCTGGGATTACAAGAAAAATGAACACTCACGGAACATTTCTCAGACAATCAGAATAAAGCATTTAACAGACCTGTGGTATAATATTAATATAATTATAATAATAGTTAATATTTACCGTGAATGAAATCAGAAATGTGTTGCTTATCTTGAAAGATTTCATTTGTGGCAAAAATGAACCCACCAGTGTTTAAAGAGGTGTTAACAGAGCTGTTAGCCACCTTGAAATGTTTATTTTCAGTCACATCAGTGTTAATGGAGCTGTTGATAACCCATTATTCCAGACTGATAGTTCCCATTTACACCCAATTCATTACGGTGATTTCTTAAGCTCTCATGTAAATTGCTATGCAAAGCACATGTTTGTGTTTAAATAGGCTAAGGTAACGAAATGTCATAAATGTATGTGACGAGTTTGTCAACTCTCAAGTCTCATTTTTTTTTACACGTGAAACATGAACACATGTTATATTGCGCACCATAAAAACAACCATAGCTTCAAAAACAGAGGAAAAATGGGCCTTTTAACCTATATGAGGTTTTTATTCTGTTAAACACAAAAAAAAATATATTTTGATAGTAACACGTAGGTTTGGAACAACATGAGTGTGATGAAATGATAACAGATTTTAAGATTTTAACAGACCTCTTTAAGAAGTTTCTCAGAATTGTCACATTTTAATATTAAATTGGTGCTTTTCTGCAGTGGATTTAAATCAGTATTTCTTTTATAAAAAACAGTCATATTTCTATAATGTTTATAACCACTTTGTGATAAAATAGACTTGACTAAGCAGGTGAATGTTAATTTGACATAAAACAAAAAACTTGACTGATTCAACCATGAAATAGATTCCTCTATAGCAGCGGTTCTCAACCTTTCTCACAAAAATACCCAAACACTAAAACATTTCTTCATTCTTGGTTGTTTTAACCTATTTTAATGCTTATTTTGAATCTTAAGGCTCTCTTGGAAGTTTGTTGAGGGCCCCTAATGGGTTGAGAACGACTGGTCTATAACATTTTGACAAACAAAGCCTCTCTAAATCCAGCCACACCCAAATTGATTGAGACCTTCAGTGAAGCTCCTCCTACTGAAATCCACCAATAAATGCTGGAGTCAAACACACAGATAAATCACTTCATATACGACAACTGAAAGCTTCATGATTTCTTGTTGGTGTTGATAGAAGAGCTTGAGAAGATGAGAGGACCACAACCACGCAGAATAAAGATTAAAGATACTGAAGAACAAAGAGGTTGGTGTTTATTTTTCAATCTTAATTATTGATGCTTGAGGAATAATCACAAATACAGAAAATCATACAAATTGATTAGGGAAAAAATGAACTAAAAGACATGATAAATAATACATTCAGTAGAATTGCATTTAAACATTGAGTAAAGTGGTTTATCCAAAGCAAATTCCAGTGGATTAAATGACTGTGTTCTTTGGGAATTGATTCATGACTTTTGGAAGTGCAATGCCCCAATAGGTAAACTATAAGACTGGAGACTGACAATAAATGACAGGAAATGAAAGGAATGAGATAACTTACTTCATATAAAGGTAAAAACTTCTGTAGAATAAAGACAGTATTAGTAGCAGCTGTTTGCCAGTAACTTACTGTAGATTAGAATGTATGTTATTTATTGGCAAGAGTTTGTTCAAAGTTAAATGAAAATTAAACATTTACAGGTTTTTATCTTTGCAGAATAAACAGCTTCATGCAAAGCATTCTGGGAACCAGAATCTAAAAAAAAATACTGGAAAAGGTTGATGAGGATTTCTGGTTGCCAGAACGCTTTGCATGAGAATGTTATTTTATAATTTTTTTCTATAAAGACGAAGACTTGTTAATGTTTAATGTTCATTTAACTTTGAACAAACTGTTGCCATGAATAACATCAATTTAAATCTACAGTTACTGCAAATAACTTTATATTGACAAGAAGCTTAAAACGT